>NC_058135.1:108018056-108150296 GCF_016433145.1 Gracilinanus agilis
TCTCTGTCTTTCTCTTTCTCTGTCTCTCTCTCTCTCTCTCTCTCTCTCTCTCTCTCTCTCTCTCTCTCTCTCTCTCTCTCTTTCTCTGTCTCTCTCTCTTTCTCTCTCTCTCTCTCTTTCTATATATATGCCTTTAAGCTATGACCCAGAAAATAAATATTTTCTGGGTCATAGCTTAAAGGCAGAGAAAAGCACTTTCAGTCAAAACATAGTGGTAAAAGTGAGGGGCAACTGTTTGGGAACCCCATTGCTTTGAATCACAGCTCAAGGGCAGGGAAGAGCAATTTTGGTTAAGGGGAAAATGGGTTCTCAAGGATAGTATCACTACTGACTCGAAGGGATACTGAAGAAGAGTATTATTTCCATTCCCAAGGGAATAGAGACCTTTATGAGTAGTATCAGTTTCAAAGCATTTCTGGGTAAGGACCACAGTAAAAATCAAGAGAGTAGTGGCTACAGTCTCTTCCCAGATCACATAACCTTGGAAATATCAAAAACTTCCCAAACCACAGAACTAGCCCTGATATCAATATGTCAGAAAAACCCGACTCTTGGGATAATTCTCCTCCACCAATACAGAATTGAACAAAAAATTAAAGAGATACAAAAGAAAATTAATGTCTTAAAATTTAGAATTTGCCATGTAGAAGCTAATGACTAGATGAGAAAGCAAAAAAGAATAAAACAACGTAATAAGAATGAATAAATAATACTAAAAGAAATTGTGAAATATCCATTGAAAAAATAATGACTTGGCAAAAAGATGAGGTGTGAAAAATATTTATTAGTTAAGGCAATTTCTGCAACCATTTGACTTTTTGAAAATGATATTGTTTTAGTTAAAATTGTCTAAATATGAGTGATTGAGAACAGGAACTTCAAAACCATCATATTTAGAAAGGATATTGATGAAATGAAGGGTTCTATTAAAAGAGTGATCCACAGGAGAAGCAACTAGAAAAGACTAGTTTAAACAGAACTGGATTTACTTGGTCTCAAGAAGAGAAACTTCAGAAAATAGGTGATAATTTTCTTCAAGTATTTGTAATATAAGAAGCATTAGATATTTTGTTTGCTTCCACAGGTTTGAACTAGTAGTAATGAGGAAAAAAAGATTCTGGTTTTATATAAGAAATTATTTCCTGAGATTTACATAATAGTGGACCACCTTGTTAGGAAATTAATTCCCAAGCATTGAGCATGTTCCTGAGTAGGTTGGATATTCTCCTATAATACAATAAAGAAACCTATTAATTGATGATTTTATGTAGAGCTCTGCATAGAATCAAAGTACATAATCTCAAGAACTTTCTATTCTAGTAGGGGTTTTGAGACTTCAATACAAGTAACTATACTACAATATATAAATTAATAAAGTTGAAACAAAATGTCATTAGAGATCTGAAGGAGATTGTTGCTAATCTTGTATGAATTAGAAATGGCTTTATGGAGTAGATGGCATCTGAGTTAGGCGTTAAGGAATGAGGGGGCAGTGAGGAGGGAAAGAAGAAGAAAGATATTTAAGGCAGAGAATGAAATAAATAAAGGCATACAGGGGCTTGGCATTTTGGTAAACGCTTACGAACTTTGCTACTGAAAGAAGCTGAAGCTAGTGAATGGCATGAACTCCAAAGTCCTGTGCACAGTAAAAATAAAGCCAAAAAGATGCCTATATTAAGTTCTGCACAAATTTAATAAGGCACTGGAATTGGAGGGTCACCAATGGTTGAACTGACTGAGGTCAGAAAAACAAGCACCCAAACAGAAGAATTGATAAATAGAAATAAAAGATAGTTTTATTTATATGTATATCTTTCTGTCAAGCTTTACTAATCAGGGGAGGGGAAGTGAGTGAGGGAGTTAATTGGTTTTTTTAATTTAATAAACAAATAATTAAATTCATTTTAAATGAATAAATTTTAAAACAGCAAATCAAATCTTCCCTGTTTCATATTGGAACGGGCCTGTGTTTGGCTGATGGACACCCTGTTTGGGAAAGATAAGTCGGCTTAGTCTCTAAAACCAAGTGAAGATAGACAAATGGTGTGCGTATAGAGCATGTTCAACTAAATTGTCTAATTTGGTTAGAGTACAGAGTTGATGGGAGAACAATAATATGAGACGAATGGGAGGCAGGGTACCAGGATGTAAAGGGCATTTATTGCTATCATAAAGCAATTTGAACTTGATTTAGATAGACAATAAAAAAATTGTCAAGCAAGCAAATATATTTGCCACATAATATATATGGAATATAGTATATGAAAAATAAGAGTTCAAACAATTTTATTTAGCTTCACAGAAATACTTTAGCTAAAGACTATTACCATGATGTATTCTTCTTATCTTCTTTTTCAAATGCAGTTTCATCACCTCTGCATGGACTTTCCACCTATGGCTCATTTTAATTTGCAAAGTTCTAAAATCACTACATAACACAGTTATTTATAAATGTTATTTCTCAACTTTGTATGTGTGTCTTGCTTTTATATCTTAGGACTTGTCAGAGAGTTAGATTCAAAGGACATTTCAATACAGTATCTTTCTGACATGTGGAAATTAAATTTCCTGTTGGGAAGTGAAAAGTGTCAGCACCCAAGTGCCAATTGCAATCATATTAGATCTAGAAAATGATTTTTCCTTTAATTTATTTAAAAGACTTCATAAAGAAAAAATGTTTAGGTGACTTAATATATTTACCTTGCTCCTTTTTTCCTCTTTATTTAGGGACATGAATAGCAGAAAAATATTTAAAATTATTATATTATAGCTCAAACTTAATTAGAATACAAAAGTAATATGACTGAACATTGATAATGAATGAGGTGGAGAAGAACATAGATGCAAGAAAGGGGAAGAAGGGTTAACAAGAGTGACCTTTAATCAGATTTAATACTGATTTCTAGGGAATCTTAGACCTTAAAATGGGTTGAATGTAGAAAGTGCAATCCTGGGAACTTAGATCATCTTCTTTTTTTTATTTTTTTAAGTTCATTTAATTAATTAATTAATTTAGAAGATTTTTCCATGGTTACATGAATCATGTTCTTTCCCTACCCTCCTCCCAACCTCCCTCCCATAGCCAATGAGCAATTTCACTGGATGTTATATGTGTCATTGATCCAGACCTATTTCCATATTATTAACATTTGCACTAAGGTGACTTAGATCATATTCTAAGAAATATGTTTCTTATGTTTGGGTTAGACAACAACTAAATAATATTACTCTTTTAGGTAGTAACTTATTTCATCACTCCAAGCATGGGAGACACATTCCAGGTATTTATTCAAAATTGCCAATTTTTATGTTTTAAAATAAAATTATCACTCTATGAAAACAATACCTGATGGGCTAAGACTTATCTTTTAAAGATTAAGACAAAATAGTTATTAGCAGGGGGAAAAAAGAATTTCCTATGTTATTTTGAGAAGTCCCTGAATAAATTCCATTTCCTTTTAGTGGCAATTATTATTATCCTTTAACTAGGGTTCTGAGGGTACACATACCATTACTCAAATGAATACTTCAATTCAAGAAGGATTTATTGAGTGCCTACTCTGGCTCAGGCACTGTATTATATGTTAGGACTAGAAATATAGGTCAACTAGCATTTATTGTGCTCTTACTATGTGATAAGCACTGGTCTAAGCAATGGAAAATGAGAGTGCCACCTTATCAGTAGTTTACAATCATAAGCAAAGCCTCCAGAGGGTGTCCCTTCTTAGACATTATTCTCCTTTACTATAGTGGGCTTACTTGAAGGGTAACTGAGCCTTACTAGGAGCTTTTAGTGAGATAAATTTATCTTATTTTCTCTAAGCTTTGACTATTTACTCACATTAAACCAGGCCTGATGAAGCAGGTCATTTATCTCTCCACTCCCTACATAACTGCAAGTTAAAACTAATTTATAGGCCAGACAGAGGGGACTGTTTACTTTTATCAGGTCCCATGACTGTATTTAGTCCAATCAAAGAGAATTTGGCAGGTGATTCAAGTATAAGATGCCCTTTTCTTTATGTCTTGTTTTTCTTATCATTAGTGTCCCCACCCTCTGAAAATTGTGAAATTGTTATATTTGGATTGTATATATTTTGGATTTATTAGTCTGCCTTGATCTGTGCAGTAGAATATTATTTACTTGATGGCAAAGGGTTTCATTTTTTTTCTTTAGTATCTCCAGTCCCTAGTATAGTGTTTGGCACAGGGGAATTTCTTAAATGCTCATTGAATTGAATTGTGTTTCTCTATGATTTCCTTCTAACTTCTCCTCTATATTTTATTTTAACTCAATTTCTCCTGTAAAGAATATTATTTAGAAGTTCATTCATTTCTATTTTCTCTTTTTAAAAATGTTATTTATTTTTTCCGAATTCCAAATTTCCTCTTTTCTTCCTGCCCCTCCCCAACTCACTAAGAAGACAAGCAATATGATATCAGTTATAACTATTTCCAGACAAGACATGTCACAAAAAAGCAGGAAAAATAAAGAGTGGGGGGGGAATATGTTTCAATATGTACTTCAATTCATCAGTTTTCTCTGTGGAGGTGGATAGCATTTTCATCATGAGTCCTTTGGAATTGCCTTGGTTCATTTTATTGATCACAGGAACTACGAGCCTGCACAAGTAATCATCATTACAATATTGCTGTTGCTTTGAACAGTGTTCTGGTTCTGCTCATTTCACATTATAACATGCAACCTATATAAGAGGTCTCCTGGGTTTTTCAGAAACCATTCCCCTTGTCATTTCTTATAGTACAATTATATTCCATCACAATAATATGCCCTGACTTGTTTGGCCATTCCCCAACTGGTCAGCCTCACCTCATTTTCCAATTCTTAGAGACACTAAAAAAAAAGGCCTGATATAAATATTTTCATACATATATGTTCTTTTCCTTTTTTTCATCTCTTTGGTGTATAGAACTAGTAATGGTATTTTTTCAGCAAGGGGTATGCACAATTGTATAGCCGTTTATGCAGAGTTCCAAATGGTTTTCCAGAATGGTTAGATCAATTCACTACTATACTAACAGTTAATTAAGATCACTATTTTCCCTCATCTCTTCAGCACTGATCATGTCCAAAAGGTGACTCAGAATTATTTTAATTTACATTTACCTAATCCAAAGTGATTTAGAACATGTCTCCACAGGTAGCTTTTTTTTACAAAGATATCATTGATTTCTTCTTTTAGAAATGGTCCAATTGTGTACTCTGACCATTTATCATTTGGGGAATGGCTCATATATTTATAAGCTTTACTCTGTTCACCATGTGTTTGAGGAACAATGCCTTTATCAGATAAACATGATTTTAAAATGTTTAATATAACTTCATTGTCTATGGTACCTTTTATTAAAATGTAGTTTCCCTGATCATCTCTTTTAATCTGGGTCTGTTTTCACTTTTGCTTTGTCTGAAGTCATGATTGCTATCTCTCACTTGATTTTTTTTTCACTTCAGCTGAAGCAAAATTGATTCTGCTTCAGTCTCTTGTTTTAACCCTGCATTATGTGTCTTTGTTTTAAGTGAGTCTCTTATAACACGGTATTGTTGGTTTAGTTGCTAATCCATTGTGCTATCAGCTTCAGTTCTTTTGGATAAGCTCATCATATTTATAGTTATGATTATCAAATATTTTGCTCCATCCTATTTTCTTTTATTTATCCTTCTCTTTCTCTTTTTTCTCTCTGTTTTTTTTCTGACCATTGCCTCCCTTAACTCATTTTCTTTTTTATCATATTCTCACTTATTCCCTTCCCCTCCTAGTTCCCTGCTTGGGTAAAATAGATTTCTATATTTGGCTTATGAAAGACAGACAAACAGACAGACCAAGCAGACAGACAGATAGATAGATATGCATATATCTGTAATTATATATTTACATGACATTTCTTTTGAGAACATACTTATGCAAAACAAATTATAGATTAGCAATTTCTAAACCATCATATTAAAAAGTATCCTTGGGGGCAACTAGGTGGTTCAGTGGATTGAGAGCTAGCCAAGAGACAGGAGGTCCTGGGTTCAAATGTGACCTCAGACAATTCTTAGCTGTGTGACCCTGTGCAAATCACTTAACCCCATTGTCTAGTCCTTACTGTTCTTCTTCCTTAGGACCAATACATAGTATTGATTCAAAGACAGAAGTTAAAGGTTATTTTAAAAAATTAAAATAAAAAAGCTTCCTCCACTGGCTGTAACCAACACACAATTAGTTCGAGCATTTTGAATCAAATGATTAGAACATGGAGATATACCCTGCCTAAAAGTTGATGGTGAAACCCTGTTAAAAAAAACTACCCTTTATCTTCCCTTTTTTAATAAGTAAGATGTGAAAGAAAATGGTTATTTGAAATATTAAGATTTATGTGATACAAAGATTATTCATTCTAGAAAGCCTGGTAGTGCCACTGCTCTATATCATAACGCTTATGTCATCTTAAATGATTTACTTATAGATGACTAGTACTGATTTCAACTGACTTCAGGTCATTAGAATAGAAAAGGGTTGTTGTTTTTTATTTTCCATTTTTCCCCCAAGGCTGAGATTGTTTTCAAAAGTACTTTTATATTTCAATCAAATAAGAAAATAAATCTTTACTCTTGCATTCAAAACTAGCTATGAGTAGATCATAGTTTTTTTTTAATCATTTTCTTTAAGTGAATATGACATTGTGACTGTTAAAAGAAAGGTAAAAAAATGTGCCTTTTGCAATTCTAAATGACTTCTTACAAATGTGAGGTGATATCAAAACCTTCAAGAGCAGCAAACAGCAAGTAAAAATTATCTCATCAATGCATTTGTTTATTTCTCCCCTTTTGATTTTGGGCAATACCCATTTAGTTTAAGATGTTGACTGCATTTGAAGAGATGCTTTGTGTATGTGTTTAAAAGGTGATTGCTTTTAAATTACATTCGAAATAGGCAAACAAAATGAATATAGGCTTAATACAATCTTAAGTATCAGCTTCCATAATGCTTATTAGTTTCAACTCACAGGGGTGTTTTTGTGGCTTTCACAAATAAATAAATAGAACTTTCTAAAGTAAATGAAAAACCAAAACTATGCAATTGCTAATGAAATATGTAAATTGTAACATGAATTGTTTAAGTAAAGATCTTTGTGTTTCATGATGTGCCATGTACACACACACATACATACATTTGTGATGATTTTTTAATATGTGCACTCTTAAAAAGTCCTTTTGATTTTTGAAGTCTACCTTCCCCATCTAGTTCATGCCTTTTTTCCCTTCATTCTACACACTAGGAAGTTTGGCATACCTTTTTTGACATAAAAGGAAAAGACAACAGCAGAGTCAAGGATCTGAGTTTTTTTGCTAAGTGCTAAGTGTTTTTGGAACCTATAGTGAATTTCGGGTGCATTAACACAATATGGTTTGACAGTATTCTAATTAAAAGACAGAGGATCATAATATCTAGGTCCAAAAATTTCATGGAACCCCCCAGGGAAGCTGTGGCGCTGTAGAAATCTTAGCATGCAGCAGAATGCTATAGTTATGGCCTTATGGCCAAAAGCAGATCTTTATTTGTATACTATCAAAAGAACTACTGACTTTTCTCTTTCTGTCTCTCAAATATTGATTCAAAATAAAAAACATATACATGTAAACATATATGAAATATATCTCTCTGGGTAGATAAAGGAATACAAGGAATACATGAGTATAACTTTCTAGCTATTTCTCACACACAGATATAAACTTATATGGCCTCACAGATTTTAAGTTTTATAGAAAATTTATACCGTTTGAATGATCAACATGCTCTCTGTGGGCAAGTCATTTTAACTTGATAAACTCCACAGATCATTTGGAAATTTATTTTAGCAATCAATAAATGGACATTTATTCCATTTTCCATGTGTTCTAGGTGATCCTAAGTATTATGTATATGAAGAATTTTTTTAAAAAGAAAAAAAAATGGGCCCTGACCTCAAGAAGCTCTCATTCAAATGGTCTGTGTACCAATATGTATATACTAGATATAGTCAGAGGAGGAGAGTAATCTCATATGGGTAGGAACTAACAAATGAGTGGGTTACAATGAGATTGCTGGGAAAGGGCTCCTTTAGAGGATGACATTTGAGCTGATTCTTGAAGAAAGCCACATTCTAAGAACATAGATGAGGAGGAAGAATGAACTTTCCAAGCCCAGAGAAAATCTCATTTAAAGGCTTCAAGAGGGAATGTAGAGGATTGTAAGTGAGGAAGCTTGTACATTTCCAAAGGTTTTTCTTAGGGCTTCAGATATTAAACATGTCATTGACTGGCATCATCTATGATATATTTCTTGTGAATAAAGTTTTTCTCAAATAGATTAAAAATGACAGGGATGAGTGGAAAATATTTTATTCATATGATTCAATACAGTTGAGATGTAAATTAGTAGCAAAATCATTTACTCATATTGTCTCTCTTCTGATTGGAGGATATAATACAATTTAATTCCTAGGATGGCTACAAATCATTAGTATTTGCAGGATGTTTGAACATTATTATTATTATTATTATTATTATTATTATTATTATTATTATTATTGCAGTGACCTGAATGATTAAAGATGTTTATTTTATTATAAGGAAATAACTGAAACACTAGAGAAAGTAGAATCCATAGACTTGTTTTTATTCTTGCCAGTTTTGAATAAATCTACATGTTATGTTTTATTCCTTCACGTGATTTCAATGAAAATACTGTTTGGATTATTTCCTTATTTTGTTCCTTCCTCTTTTCTGAAGAGTCAATTCAGTGAATATTATAGAGTGATGGAGTCTTAGTCAGGAAGATCTTCATCCTAGTCTACCTCATGTAGTCACTATGTGGCCCTGAGTGGGACACTTACCTTTTGTCATTCTCAGTTTCCCCATCTATAAAATATGAATAATATTCTTAGTATTTACTTCACAGTGATGTTGTGAGGATCAAATGAGACAATCAAACAAAGTGATTTATAGACACCAAAATACCCTAAAAATGTTAATTAATTATTTTTAAGCAATTTAAATTATGCTGAGCATTTACTACTTGCATGGCTTTGTAAGGAGGATAATGACATTAATGAGATATTCTACCTTTCTAGGAGCTTATCAAAATTGAAAACAAAACAAAAGAACAAACAACATTTGACCAAGTAGAGCAAAGCAATTTTTGAGACTTCCCTTCAAAAAAGGTTCTCCTGTAGATGTAAAGTTTATGTTAGATTCCTTAATTAATGCAATCAAAGAAATAACTTTATCAGTATTTAATCATCAACACAAATAGGCACAGAACAGCTAAGTGAAACAGTGGATAGAGTGCCAGGCCTGGAGTCAGAAAGACTCATCTTCCTGAGCTAAATTTGGCCTTAATACTTAATAGCTGTGAGATCCTGGATAACCCATTTAAGTGTTTGCCTCAATTTCTCATTTGTGTATTTTCCGGGAAATCATTTCATCATATCTGTCAAGAAAACTCTAAATGGAATCTCAAAGAGTTGGATGTGACTGAAAAATAACTAAATGATAAATAAATAGTAATAAAACTTGAAGACATGGTTATCCATGATGCCAGCCAGTGGCAAATAGAAGGTACTTCTTTATCTGTTGATTAATAATCACAGGTAATGTTATAAATTAGGTGGGAACAACCAAGACTTTAAAGATTAGTGTACTTCTGACAGCAAGTAGACTCCTTCATCAAATAAAAAATTGGGCTTAGCACCTAACTATCAATAAATAAAATTTACTATTTGGTAAAAGTTGTTGAAAATTAGAAAGCAGTCTGGCAGAAACTAGTTGTAGACCAATATCTTTCACCATTTACCAAGATAATAGCAAAATGAATACATGACCCTGATATAAAATGATAAGCAAATTAGAAGAACAAGGAACATATTAAGTATCTATGGATGGTAGAAGAATCTATGAATAAACAAGAGATAGAAAGCACTGTGAGATATAAAATGATAATTTTGAAAACATAAATTAAAAAAGATTTTGTACAAATAAAAGTAATTCAGCATAGATTAGGAAGAAAATAAATTTTATAAACAGGTTCTAGGAGGTCTCATATTAAATTATATAGAAAACTTTATGAAATATATAAGAATATGAGCCATTCCCCAATTGATGAATTGTCAAAATATAGGAACAGTTTTTAGATAAAGAAATCAAAGCTATATATAACTATATGAAAAATGCTCTAAATAATTATTGATTAGAGTATGCAAATCAATGACTATCATCCCACACCTATATGAAATTGACTAAAATGATAAAAGCACAAAATGACAAATGTTGGAGGGAATATGGAAAAAACATGGGAATTCTAATATACTGTCAGTGAGACTGTCACAACATCCATTTTGGAGAACAATCTGGAATTATGCTCAGAGCTATAAATCCATGTGTACTTTTTAATTCAGCAGTACCACTCTTAGGTTTATTTCCTAAGGTGATCAAAGAAAAAAGAAAAGAACCTGTATGTTCTAAAACATTTATAGGAGCTCTTTGTGGTGGGAAAGAACTGGAAATTGAAGGGATTCCCATCAATTAGAGAATGGCTAGATAAGTTCTGGCATCTGATTCTAATTGAATACTACTATACTATACTACATAGTATAATATACAAACTATATACTATACATATAAGAAATGATGAGCAGATTAATTTTGGAAAAACATGGCAAGGCAAGACCTACTTAAAATTAAGAAGAATGAAATGAGTAGATCCAAAACAACATTACATACAGCAACAGAAATACAGATTGAAGAATGATATATTTGTTCCAGAGAAAGGACTGATAAATAGAAATAAGTAAGATATAGTTTTATATATTCATACAACTTTTTCTTAAATGATGCCTTCTCTAATGGAAGATGAGGAGGGAAGGAGTTACCTGCATATTTTAAAGAAACAACTAAATTTAATTTGAAAATAGGAAACCATGAATACTTCATGCCTTGTCATCTCTCCCTCAGATTGACTTGTCCCTGACTCTGCTCTTCATTTCTCTTTGGTCTGGAATAGCAACCTTTCATTGATATCCAACTGACCTGACTCCATTGGACCTTATGATCTGACTGTCTCAAATTTAATATTTAATCTTAAGATGTTGATTGGAAGGCACCTTTCTTTCTCCTTGTCCCAATTGAATTTTTGTGGCAGTTACTCTAAACACCAGAATTATTGGTTATGGTCCAGCATGTAATGTCCTACTCAAAGCCCAAATGGAAAGGGGGAAAAAAGATGACTTAAAATTGAAAAATTCTCAAGATGCTTTTGTTTGTAGATATCACCAGCCTCACTGTATCAATCCTTGAAAATATATTTCAGTGATATCCATGACCACTCAAAAGATATCAACTTAGTCATCCATGCAAGAATAAACAAGAATGATGGTTTGTGAATTGCTTAAATTATGGCATATAATTAGATAGGCAAATAAAAGATAAGAGAAATTAGTGACCATAATTTCCTGAGGCATGCTCATGTACTGGATAAAGGGACTACTTTTCATCTCAGCTGTACCAACTAGCTGAAGAATAATCTGAAGGTGTTAGAACTTAAAGAGGCATTTGTTGGGTAATCAAACCTGGAGTAGAGATTTTCAAAAGAGAAGATAAAATGAAGAATATTGAGGATCATTTCTGAAGACAATATGGGATCATTCTCTAGGCAGATCCAATGATGAATAGATTAGATTCTGCTGCAGGTAAATGGTAGAAAAGCTAAACTTCAGTTCAAAATTATGTCCACTAAAACAACCATGTTTCATATCATATACTATAATAGGTGTTGGGGATAGAAAGCCAAAACCAAATGTGATTCCTTCTTTTAAGGAACTACATCCACTGGTGGTGTTAGGGACAATATATACACATATAAGTTAATACAAAATCTCTATAAAAATAGTAAGTGATTTAGATCAGTGGGAGGAAGCAATAATTATATTTGCTGATGAACTTTCAATGAACAAAAAACTTAACCTTTGAAGTTATTCTAGCCATATTGGCTGGCCAGTGAACAACCACAGACATGATATGTAAAACATGATATAAGAATACACACGCACATATGTAAATATATTTAATATATTTATTTATACACATATATAAATACAATACACCTATTTATACATGTGTGGAAAGAGACAGACAGGCATTGGCTGTGATATAAAGAACAAGAGAAGGAATAAAATACTATTTACCTAGAAAGCTAAGTTGGAGCTAGGTCACAAGGGTCTTTGCATATACCAAAAGGAGGGGAAAGAGGGTATATGTTTTATCCTATAAACAAGAGGGAGCCACAGAAAATTTGAGGAGAATAGAGTGTCAAATCTCTGTTTTATGAATATCATTCCAGTAACTGTGTGGAGTATGAATTTCATATGGGAGAGGCTAGACTCAGGTAAACCAAATATAGGACTATTACAGGAATTCAGGAAAAAATTGATAAGGCTCTGTGATTGTGATGTTTGTGGAGAAGAGAAAATATATGTGACAAAATTGTATTAGCATCAATAAGATCGGAAGTGAAAGGGAGAACTAAATGTAAAACTGCTAATAAATTTGGTTCAAGAAAATCAGTGAAACCTGAGATTGTGGATCAAAGACCAGGTTGTTGTTTGAGAAACCAGACTTTTTAGGTCACCAGGAAGGTGAGGAGGAAAACCTATAGATTAAAGCTTGACCTTCAGCCCAGTTAAAGAGTCATTGGAGGTCAGATAGGGAATGGTATTTCTAATTCAGGAAAACAGGGGTTTTCCTACTTTGGAAGACTGCCAGAAAGAGTAGAGCTGGAACTACTAAGTTTTTGCTAGAAGGCCTAAAGTGTACATACAATGACCAATGTTCCCATAGAAAAGAGCACATGGTGTCAGAAGTGGTACATCAAGAACAAAAATTGGGTAATTGGTTCTGAGGGTTTAAAGACTGAGTCACTTTGCTAAATTACAGCTGTGTTGGCCAGGAAATCCAACATGTGATCTGACAGCTAACAGGCGGGTTTGGACCCAGCCAAATGTGGGGATAAGATATGGGGGAAAATGGATGAGGGTTTGAATAAAGAAGTAATTGGGGACCAGAAATTATTCTGACAACTTTCCTTACATTGACATGAAAGATATATCATCCAGTATGATGTTTACCTTCCTATTTTGTTCATAATTTTAAATACCTGAATATTTCCCTATAAAGATTTTGCACTAAAAAAAATTCTAAATTGAGATCATGTGGTGAGTTTAAGGATAGGAGGGCAAGGAAGAAATAAACACTGTACCCTGCCCTGTGAGCAGGGAAAATAGAGTCCATTGAATTTTCTCAAATTTAGATCAACCCTGAGTGAGCAAGCTGTTTTCTGAGACTAATTAATGGAAGAAAAGTAGGGGCCATGGTATGTGGCAATGCAGTGACTCATAAAAATGATATTATATTATCTTTCAACTAAACTGGTATGTATATGGCATTTGTCATCTTTAGCATGCAGAAATTTTTTTCAAGTAATCATTAATAGTGTAATGATCTCTGAAGTCCCTTCCAGCTATGACATACTATTACTTCATTTCTCTTTGTTCACTTAGACATTGATTTTTTTTTATACTTCATTGGTAATTTTCCACTTTCCCTATCTCTTTTTTTTCATTAACACTGCCATTTTTTGTTAGTTTCTTTAATTTATCAGTCTTTTTTTATTGTGAATTTTCACATAGTATGATTTCTCTTTCTCTCTCTCTTTCTCTCTCTCTTTCTTTCTCTCTCTCTCTTTCTCTCTGTTTCTCTGTGTCTCTCTCTCTCTCTCTCTCTCTCTCTCTCTCTCTCTCTCTCTCTCTCTCTCTCTGCTCAAAAACACAACTTTTAAGGAGAAATAAGCCATTACTATTCTTCCATACATTTTCATTTCTTTTCATCAGTGATATGGAAGCAACATTCCCCAGCCTCCATCTCCCCCTGTGCTTGTCCTCTATCCAACATTTTTCTTCTTTAAACTTGGACTTAGTATCCCCTAGGCATATTTCCTTCCATTTATCTAAATTGAATCTCATACTGTGTTGGTGTTTTCCCATTTCTTACTTCCCATCATTCTGAAATTTTCCTACTACTTTTACGATCTTCACAGCTTCTTTTGAAATGGTATCTGTACAGTTGATAAATGTATGCTTTGCTTCTCTCTAGATCACTTAAAATGATGTTGTATGCTCCTGACCTTTTAGAAATCCAATATGATTCTTCATGAGATTTTCTATTCTGTGTTTATTTACCCATGTTTCTTTGTTGTTGAGTTGATCATAATGGTAATAGTAAATAAAGCATTTACCTGGGGAGTGAGGGCATTAGTGTAAGAAAGGGAAGTCATAATATTCATTTAAAACCAAAAGGCATTAAATTGTAGATTCTGAGCTTGAGGGAACCATAAAGGCCATCAATTCTTATTCCTCTTTCATGAGATGAGAAAACAAGAAGAAAGAAGTTAAGCAACAGTGACAAAGGGTAATAAAACTAGTAAGAGTCTGAGGGAGGATTTGAACCTGACTGCCAGACTAGTACCCTGTTAAGAGTTACACTGTGCTGCCTCACTAAAAGTAGTCATTTCTCTCAGCCAAAAGCTGTAATGAGGGGGGAGATAAATACATGCTAAAAGCATTCCATTTTGTTGGTAGGGAAGAAAGCAAGAGATTCCCGGATACCAGTCTAACCCACTCTTACATCTTTGGTTAGATTCTTTCTTTTTTTTCTTTTTTTTCTTCCTTCACTATCTCCCTCCCTCCTTTCATTTGTCCCTCCCTCCCTTCCTTCCTTTCTTCTTTCTTTCATTCCTTCCTTCCTTTGTCACCCTCTGTTAAGGTTCATATAGAGGAAAATTAATGCTTCCAGGACCCTTCAGCCTCTAACGTTCTAAGCCTGGGTTTACTAAGTGATCTTAGAATCAGCAAAATAAGGTGTTCCCAAGATGTTATACCCTTTGTATGGGTGTTGACCTCCTGTGAATCTTAGAGAGTTGAAGACAGGTATTTCATTCTTTGGGGGTATCTAGATTTATAAACATGATCTATATTACAATATTTAGTGACTGTTACATTTTTTGTTAATTCACTTCTTATACATCTATTGCTTATCAATATCAATACATTACTTGAGAAAACTGATTGTTTCACTTTTTTAATAATCATATCCTTGGAATCTAGTGTATTGCATGATTCTGAATAGAGAATTAGTGCTAGTTGTTGAATTGATTATTAGGTGCCTATTTTTTTTTATTTTTCAAGAATACTGTAGAATGTGCTTTCTCAGGATAGTAGTAATGGATTCATCATAGTATAGGAACCAACAGAGTTATAATTAAGAATTTGTTCACTAGGGCAGATACAACAAACTTTGTCCAGGACTAGGGGCATGACGACCCTCCCCTCTTGTCCCCTCTCCCCAGCCCATCCCCACCATGCTAGGACACTGATGAAGACATGGTTGGGCAGGTGTCAAGCCAGTATTACGCCAGCATGGCATTTCTAATTTTCCCATTTTAGCTCATTAGTCTTGCTATGTGCTAAGTTCTATTGTTTAGGTGACCCAGAATTTTCACACCGAGGGGCTAAGTTCCAGTTGTTTCCCTCTATTTATGTCATTGAGAACCAACATTGAGACACTAAGGGACTTTAATCCCAAATTTGAATTGAAATCGGAGTTATTTGTTGCTAAGTATTAACAATTCTGTAGTGATACAAAAATATCCCAAAGACCTAAAGGATTTAACTCCTTATAGACATTTCAAGGTATTATCTCATTCTATTTGTTTAAATGTAAGAGGAAAAATGAAAAATTTGTGTTTTTATTGTCTTAGGTTAGATTTCTGCACATTGAGGATTTTATTTTTGTTAATGCACCACAATGTATACAGCTTAAACAGTGAGAAAGACTGAAGTATCATCACAGAAAAAAGTGAATTTGTCTTCTATAAGGTTCATCTTTCATGCTGAAAAAAAAAAGAAACTATAAGATGCTTATGGTCTTATTAAAAAGGCAACATAAAACAAAGGATGGCACCACAAAAATAAGGTTTCCTTTCTAATTCACATAGGTGGTGGGAGAAGTGTTTGTGATATTGCTTAAAGCTCATTACCAGGAACATCCTATATTACTTCCTAAGGGTGATTAATCACTCTGCAGTTTGTATGTGACAGTTAAAGGAAAAGCTAGATCTTAAGCTTATTGATATTACCGGTGGCTTCTCAAAAACTTAGATCAAACTTTCAAGTTATTTGATTACAGAAGGTCTTATTTATTTTTCATTGCTTCATTATTTTAATATTATAATGGGATACATATTATATAATATTTGTGTCTTTCCCCATTGGAATGCAAGCTCTTTGAAGGCAGACTATCTTTATGTTTACTCATCTTTATATCCCCTGGTTTTAGCATTATGCCAAGCACAGGCTTAAATGTTCATTTCCTTTTCTTCACTCTTTCCACCAATAATAAAGAAGTATTATAGAATCTGTTAAAAAGTATCTCCATATCTTTCTTTTTCCCTAATTGATTCCAAAAATTGCTATAATGCCACCAATTAAAATGACAATCATTTCACATCCCTCTCCCCATGACTGATTTAATTTAGACCATGATATTTGGTTTCTTACTATGTATTGATTGACAATGGAAAATTCTATGACATTTCTTTGATCTAGAATGTCTTGTATTTTATAGAAGGTACAAAAAATAAATCATCATATATGATAAAGAATTGAAGTGTAGATGAGGGAGGAGATACCTCTTTTATTTCACTTACTTCAGAAGGGGTTGATTCTACACTTGCTAAAAGGCATAACCGTCCCAATTTCTATAGCTTTCCAGTGATGTAATACCTCACTATAATATGTAATATCATGATTCTGGATTCAGGGTTTTTCTAAAATGTTGACTTTGCCTTTATATGTGTTTTCCTGAGTGTCTAGTAAGTTCTTCATTATACAATATATCTTCAAGAAAAGAAAAAGTATTACTTTCCTTGTCTAAGTAGAGTTTATTATTTGTACTCCACAGAAAACTACTGATTTATGTTATACTTTAATTATGCCATAACAAAACTCTACTTCAGAAACCTATCGAAACATAACTTACAGCGTACTACCTGAAACACATTAGACAAAAAGAATGATCCAGTTTAATGGTAGTATTTACATTGAAAACCCTGCTTTTAAGAAGAGGATAGAAATATTAAAGAATCTCTCTCTATGTCTTCTTGAGCAGTTATTTTCACCTAAAGCTGAGCTTAATGCCAGCTTTACATGAAATTGATTTGGTAATTATTCAGTGAGAAAAAAATTATATTCATATTTTTACTTTGAAACAACAAAAGAATATTTAATTAGATATTTGGAATGCCCAAAATAATGCATTAGTTGGTCACCTTCTGAAATTCTAATTTAATTAAAAGCCTTCCATAATGCATTCATTTGTCTAAATTATGGAATCAAATGAGTGAAATTATACTTTATGTATCTATCTATATTTGGGGAGAGAGACAGGGAGAGAAAGACATGGAGAAAGAGAGAGATGGACAGAGACAGACACAAAGAGAGACAGAAGCAGAGACAGAGAGGGAGAGAAAGGCACAGAGAGAAACTACTCTACCTCGAATTTAAAGATTTGTGTTTTACTCAGAACTTTAGCTTAATTTCTTATTTGACCTCCCCCCTTAAATAATTAACAGAAGTTTTAATTAAGATTCAAATTAAAAATACTTTATGACTTATGAAAAAGAATGCTATCCACTTCCAGAGAAAGAACTGTTGGGGTAGGAATGCAGATGAAACCAGATGGTTATTTGGGTATATATTTTTGGATCTCGGTTTTATAAGATTATTCACTTACAAAAATGAACAAAATGGAAATATGTTTTGCATGATAATACATGTATAATGCTTTAAAATGCCTTATGAATGTGTAACACTTTAGAATATTTTATATTATCCAAATAGTACTTATAAATGTGTAAATTAATGTCTCTATTATAAATAGATATATATTTGTATATTTATAAAATGTCAATGATATATCTCTTTAATAATCTAAATATATTTCTCAATATTCTACTTCCCTTCAAATTCTGAAATAAAACTTAAATATTAGCCTTTTAAAAAAGAAAAAATTAAGTAATTTAAAAACAAAATTTTTTTTTTGTTGCTTTTCAGTCTTGCATAACTCTTTTTGGCCTCATTTGCGGATTTGGCAAAAATAGTGCCATGGTTTGCCATTTCCTTCTCTAGCTTGTTTTATAGATGAGGTCAGATTTGAACTCAGGAATATGTGTCTTCCTCACTCTAGACCCAGATCTCTATCTACTGCACCACCAAACTGCCTTTTATTTGGTTAATACTATGATTAAGAAAAGATTTTGGTGGAGCACTTGGGCTGGCTATATATTGGTTAAGTTTTTGATTTGGCCATACGTTAAGCCTATTATTTCCCTTTGAATTATTCATTTTATTATTTTACTTATTCTTTCCACTGCTTTATCTGTTTACATCTGCTATGTTCTTCTCCATTGTTCTTAGGTATGCTTAGATTTACTTCTCCACTCAGGGCACAATTCTCCTTTTTCCTCCAGTTCTCAGTTGTTACCTCTCCCTTCTCCTTTCTGTTGAATAGAGCTAGGGATTATCAGTGCCAAAAGAGAATTAGGGAAAGTGTTTAAGCCATGGGGATCATCAGAGATAGGAGACCAGAATTTCTTATAAAAGCAATAGCAAGAAGGCCTTTGAAGGAAATATAGTGTCCATAAAAAGAAGTAGGAAATCTGCCTGACATGATCAAGCCAAAATGTAAAGGGCTTTAAATGTGAAGCAATGGCTTTAAAATTTTTTTTTTTTCAAAGGGACATTAACTAAACAACCAGAGCTCTTTGAGCAGAGTGGCAACATGAATAGAAGATGTGTTTTAGAACTATCAATTTAGCAGCAATGTGGACTATGTGTGAGGAGGGAAAAGGGATGCAGGGAAACCATTTAGGAGAACACTTAAGCAATGGGCAAAGAGAAAAAAAATATATAGATATGAAATATATTGTGGAGAGATGAAACAGAATTTTTTAACTGATTGGGGTATGAAATGGCTAGCAGAAGGAGGTTAAGAAGAGGGAAGAGCTAAGGATGAGTTAAGTTTTGAACCTGAAGACTAAAGAAATGATTGTTCCCTTGACCTAAACAGGAAAATTAGAAAAAATGGAATCCGTTTTGGAGAAAAAGATAATGAATTATTTTTGGACATATTGAAATTATTTGTTAGTTGGTAATAAAGAACTATAGCTTAGGCAAATTAATTAGCAAGGGAGATTAAGGAGCAAAAAGTTTATATGTAAAAATTCTTGCCATTTATATATAGTATTTAATAGACAATAGAATTTGGATGCTGTATAAGTTAACATTCTAAGACAACCTAAAGTAATGTTTATTAAATAGCAAACTACATTAGAATTTTGTGATCACTTTTCATATATGTTATAGTGGGAATTCCTTTTATGTATAAGCTGGAAAAGAAGGGAGTTCTGATCCCTTCTGATTCTCAAATTCTGTGATTCCTCAAACCAGGGCTCTTTCCCTGAGTATATTTGACCAGAGCATATAATTTAGAGGGATGAATCTTAACAATGAAACTGAGCAGGCCCAGAGGCATGTTTGGTGGAGTGTGCAATAGAAGTTAGTCTTTTCATCACACTTGAGTACGTTTCCAGGGCAAGAAGGCAGAAATTACACACTGGGGACACTGTAATTCTCCATTTGCCAATAATTTCTTTTTGTTAGAAAAACTACCTCAGCTCTCTGGCTGTCAGAGTTACGGGTCTTTATGCCTCACGAGTAACTGTATCACTAAAGATGTGGATTTTGATGTCAAGGAGAGGGGTCCTGACCTAAAACTCCCATTCTCTCCTCCTGAGCACAAAGTCCCAGCTGAGCTCCAGACCAAAGAGTCTGAGAGCTGGAAGAGACCTCAGAGGTCATCACATTATTCAAACCTTAGAGAAAGATAACCTGAGTCTTTCTTGTTCCATAAGCATAAGAAGCAAAGACAGAATTCAAACTCAGTTTCTCTAATTCACCCAGTACTCCTTTCCATTACACCAAGTAATAGGATTTTTCCTTATAGAGGAACACTAAAATATCCAGATTGAGTAGGAAAGGGATATTTCTGCCAAAAGGAATCAGATCTGTGTGCACCAACTTAACGATATAGAGCTGGAGGGAATCTTGTCTGATTAATTCAAACTCCTCAAGTCCAGAGGGTACCCAGAGGGCAAATCAGGTATCTCAAAAATGTCCAAAATAATCTGCAAATTATCTTTGTCAAAGTAACTTCATTTCTGACACCTTATTTCATAATTGCTGCCTATGATGAAACTGACTAAATGATGTCCTAGGATGATGAGATTCAAGCTGCAAAGAAGTAAATCCTGAATTTACAATAATAATATAGTATAATAATAAGTAAAAAATGTAATAGCAAAAAATAAAATCTGAAACTTAATTAGTGAAACTATTAATGAGTTAGTTGTTAGTGTAAAGGGGGTATGTTTGTGTATGTCTGTGTGTATTAAAGGAGGAGATTTTCTCTCTTTGCAGAAAATATGCTAATTATAGTAATAATAATACTGTGAATGAGTACTATTTTTATTATATACAGTTATCTCTTCCCCATTGCAGGGTTTAGGGACATGGCACCCTTATAATCTCAAAAATCTGCAGAAAATGTTTTTTGGATTTCAACTTATTTTCAAAAACTTAACTTTTTACTCATTTTAACTTTTTAAAACTTGTGTCTATTTATGGGATTTAAAAAAAGTATAGAGATATTACACGATACACATATTGTATGAATTTCTGAGTTTCTAAACTTTTCCTGTGTCAACTACTGGCTTTTGCTTGTACCCTGTCACTTCTGCAAAAATCCACCCCAAATTCCCATATAATTTCTTAGGCTGACTCATGATATATCAAAGTTGCATCATGATAGGGAAAATCACAATATGGAAGGGATACTTGTAACTTAAAGATCAATGTGATTACAAAAGGAAATGGCAGAGGGACAAAACGCTATAGTTGTGAAAGTTTGGCACTGATAAAATGCTTATCAATACATTGTCTGTGACTGGAACTATGTATCAGAATTTCACCATTATGTTATAAATACAGACTGCAAAGCATCTTGGAGATTCCTTATTTGATCTTAGAGTCATTGGACCATTGGACCACCTACCTGCTAAAGATATAAGAATGATTAATTTTCTATATTTCATCCTCATCCATATCCCCAAGATAACATGAAGCAGGTTGGCACAGCTACAGCAGGATAATTTTATGCAGGGATGACCTTTCTGATGTGATCCTACACTGACCCCCTCGCATAAGTCAAATAAGGCTGAGTCTAACAGTGACCAAGTGAAATCTTCTATAAAAACTTGATTCTAGAAAGGCTGGTGGTCCCCAAGCCATCATCCTGGGAAACATACCTCCTCTTGCTCATCCCCAGAGGAGTTTTCATCTTTTCAAAGTTCAAAAGGAGGGGAAAAAAGGATAAGAACTAGTACATTACTCTTCCTCCATCAGTTTAATATAGGTTCTAACCCCTTTAAAAGCAAGGATGATGAGATGATGATGATGGAAATAAATAAGATTAGAAGAAATTAAAAAACACTGGGAGAAGGTACCTATAGAAGCATTATTTTCCTCTGTGAGAACTTTGTTTCAGGTACATTTCCTATAATAAATCAAGGATTTTACCTGTTCCCCTTGTTGATCATCTTCACTTCTTTCTTTCTACATTTCCTACCCTAGAGTATTCTTTTTGTTGACATATTAAGATTTCTTTTCAAGCCCTTCATAATCTGGTTCCATTTCATCTTTCAAACTTTGTTCCAACCAAAGTGTTGTCCTTTCTCTTCATGTACCATATTCCAGCTCTCCATTTGCCACACCTTCATCAAAGTTTTCAGAATGCCTGGAATGCTCTTCCTTCTTATCTTGGGCTCTTAGAAACCCTAGCTTCCTTCAAGGCTTAGCTCATATGCCTTCTCCTACACACGGCCTTTCTTGACTCCCTCCCTGAAGAAGTTAAATTTCTTTGTCTATTAAATTACTTTATATTTCCCTATCTGAGTTCTTATAATATCTCCTGAGTAGAATGTAAGTTCTTTAAGTCAGTGAATGTTTGATTTTTGTCTTAATATCCTTAAAGTCTAGCACAGTGCTTTGCACATAGTAAGTTTTTAATAAATATTTCCTTTTGGGGGCAGCTGGGTAGCTCAGTGGAGTGAGAGTCAGGCCTAGAGACAGGAGGTCCTAGGTTCAAACCCAGCCTCAGACACTTCCCAGATGTGTGACTCTGGGCAAGTCACTTGACCCCCATTGCCTACCCTTACCACTCTTCTGCCTTGGAGCCAATAGGGTAAGGCTTTAAAATAAACAAACAAACAAACAAACAAACAAATAAATGAACAAACAAATAAACAAACAAATAAATAAATAAATGTTTCCTGAATTATACATTCAAATGTAAGTGATTTCTATGAGTATTCTGCACTTTTTTCATATATATATATCCTTTTGTAATTTCATCAGCTCATGTTTCAGTTATGACTCAGATGATTTTCATATCTATTTATCATTTCCATTTTCTACACATTGTCTTTGTATGTGTATGTATACTTGTTGCATCATCTTATAGACTATAAACTCTTTGAAAGCAGGGATTATTACATTTTTGTCTTAATATGCTCAAAGACTAACACTGCAATTTTCACAGAGTAGACTCTTAATAAATACTCGTTGGTTATTTGATTAGAGTATCAATTTCCTTTCCTATAAAATAAGAATAACAATTGTAGTTTGCCTTATAGTGTCATATTGTACTTATCATTTTTTAATGATATCATTTTTAAAAAATCTTACCTTCTATTATAGAATCAATATTGTGTATTGGTTCCAAGGCAGTAGAGCGATAAGGGCTAGGCAATGGGGATGAAATGACTTGCCCAGGGTCACACAGCTAGGAAGTATCTGAGGCCAGATATGAACCCAGGACCTCCTGTCTCTAGGTCTGGCTCTCAATCCACTGAGTCACCCAGCTGCCCCCAAGGTGAAATCATTTTTTTTAAAATAAGGGCATGACAGCTATTAGTATTAGGGTTATCACTTTCATATGATACAGTATAAAATTAAGGATTTGTGGAGGAAGATTTACCGAGACTAGAAAATTGATTGAATAGATGAGTGGAAGTGAGTTTAGCACCAATGCAGTGTGAAACCTTATATTCCTGAATACATCTTTATAATCAAGGAGGAAAGATGCGATTAAATGCTATCATCAAACGATGCTAATGTCTAATACATAGCCAAGCCCAAATCAGGATAAATCACAATCTTATCAAAGTAAAGTATGAAGAAAAGCCATACATCCTGATAATTGAAGCCCCAAATCCTATTTCTTTACATCTATTGATTCAGAACTGTAAAATTTCTTTCCTTGATTCCTGGAGAATAGTATTTATAGTGCTGTTGTGTTTTTTTTTAACCCCAAGAGACTAATTATAGTTGCACCATTGGAAGACTCCCTCATATCTATGGGATCCCAGATTGTATCATTGTCAAGAAAAATAGGGTATTAAATTCTGACTTGCCAAAATCACGCCTTTATAATTTCAGAATTGCAACCATATGGATACTCTGTCCACTTACATAAAACTTCACTGTCCCATTGCTTCTCACACTGTGAGATATTTGTCTTTGTGTTTTCAAAAATTTCTTCCATAGAAAATCTACCCAGCATGCTGGAACCATGGTTCTTTTGACATTTTGATATAAGTGCATCACCTGGACTGAGTATCTTTGTTCTCTTTCACTACACAACCAACCCATCACCCTTTCAGATTAGATACCTTTATAATAATTCAAAGAATGTATGGCCTTTGATTTTTATTAGATTTTGATCATTAGGCTGTTAGCATCCTACAGTAACTATTGAATCTTCTTTCATAACATTTCCAAGTCCACTAATTTTTAGGGAACTGATGATCACATGATAGGGCAATTAGGATTGTCCCTTAATTCCAGAGTTGTTAAATATCATTAACATTTTATGAATTCCCCTTCTTTTCTACTATAACTTTATCTGAAGACCAATTTTTAGCATAACTCCAAGGAGAGTATACAAGGCAAAGACTGTCAAAATTCAGAAGTGTTCAAACACATAGCACAGTACTAATTACAATAATTGATTCATGAGTTGTGAAATGACTGAACGAGATAAAAATTATTGAACCTATTTTATTGTATAGTGGTGTTAGTGGCAAGCAAAGTAGAGAAATTCCCAGGATCAAAACATCTACCTATAATTTCTATATTTAAAGGTTAGAATGCATCTAAAACTTCTTAAATATGCAAGTGTGTGAAGAGAAAATGATGAAGAGAAAAATATGATTAATTAAACATATCCAAGGGGTTTTTAATCTGTGGTCATTAGAATAGCGGTTTAATTTATTGAGTTTTTTTGGTAAGTTCCAGAATTCAGTATTTGGTTTCTTTGCAATCTTCTGTATTTTATTTTTTATTTGGAAAAAAATGAAAATAAAGGTCTATACCTAGTGAACCTTAGATTGCCAAAGGAGTCCATAACACAAAGAAAACCAAGAAACCTCAGTTTTATATGATTTACTTTAGTATCATACACCAAATTTCCTAGTATCTAAATGGATAGTCACTTAGTGAATAGACGCTTTGTTTGGGGGATTAATTTTTTGTTAATAGCAAATGTGTCCTTTGATTTGAGGATACTTTAAATCATATTTATAGCTATAGGATATGATAAAAAGAGTGCTGGACATGAAGTCAAGAGATATAGCTTTGAATCCTGCCTGACATCAGCTGAGTTACCCTTTACAAGTCATTTAACATCTCAGGGCAGCCATCTCTCCATCTATAAAATGGTCACAATACTTGTAACTATCACTTAATATAACTTAATTCACATTTATATACTATCTTAATTCCTTTCCATTCCATGAAAGTATGAGGTAGGTAGTGTGATATTATTTGGTAATTCTACTTTACACATTTATCATAACAAAAGTACCTTTAAGGAGGAATTGGCCCAAGTGTGAATTTCTAGTGTTGGTGCAATAGATCAGGAATACCTGAGTTCAAATTGAACATCAGACATTTACTATCTATGGTCCTGGACAAATCTCTTAATCTCTGTTTGCCTCAGTTCCTCATCTATAAAATGGGAGTAATAATAGCACCTATCTTTCAGGGTTATTGTGAGGATCAAATGAAAAATTACTTCTAAAAGTGCTTAGCACAGAGCCCATCACATAATAGGAACTATTTCTTCAGTCATTTTCAGTCATGTTCAACTCTGTGGTCCCATTTGAGGTTTTCTTGCCAAATATATTAGAATGGTTAACCATTCCTTCTCCTGTTCCTTTTTTAGATGAAGAAACTGAAGCAAACAGGGTAAAATGACTTACTCAGAGTCACACTCTTACTAAATTTCAAGGAAGACGAGTTTTCCTAAGCTGAGAATTCTAATCAATGTGATTTAATCAATGCTCATTTCTTCTCCTTTCTCCTTACTGTCATCATCAAATTTCTTATGAAAAAGTATTAAACAGAGGAAGCAAATATTAGATTAAATGATCTCTTAACCCAGTGATGGGCAAACTACAACCTGCAGGCCAGATGCAGCCACCTGAAATGTTCTATCTGGCTGCACGAAACTATTCCTAACCTGACAAATACAATGAGTAGGATACAATACAATGAAACTTCAGAAGAGTTGCCTTAGAAGCAGACAGACAGATGAGTTTTGCCTTTCCTTTTGCCTCCTCTTTAAAAAGTTTGTCCATCGCTGTCTTAACCCATATAACAAAAGAAAATAAATTTTAACCTGCAGTGATTTCTTTTAGTCTGTTTATCCAGTTGAACCAAAACTGACCAAAAGGAACATGAGTATAGATTCTCTTTTCCTTTGTATTCAACTCCCAAAAGCTTAGTCAAAATCACAACATTGATTTCTTTTAATCACATTTCACTGTCATGACACCAAGCATTAAAAATGTGGTCTCTAACAGACACAAAGAGTTTTCAATGATGCAGGAAAAGAAACTTAAAAAGAAATCAGTTTCACATTTATCCTAAATATACTTATCTCTCTACTGTCTGGTACCCAAAGAGCATTCTACTTGCTTTTGACAATAATTCATTCAGATTTTTAATGGATTTCTGTGTGTAAAAAAGAATTAATTAAAGTGGTACTTGATACTCTACCATTAAAAAAAGTATTTCATTTGGATTTCCAAAGGGTGGAACTGTGACTACTAGACTATTATCCTCTATCCCCACAGTTACCACTATACCTAGCACAATTCCAGAAACAAGTAGTCACTACATAATACTTGTCCTCTCTTGACATAGGACATTGACATTTTCTTTGGAATCACTTTCATAATTGACCTATCAGAAAATCTGTAACAAGTTTTAAGCAAAGAGGAGTGAATTGAAGTCAGAAAACTGTTACTTCTACACTAACATAGTAAATCTAAGGAATATTTTATCCCTCTATGGAATTCCAAACACCTCACTGAAAATTAAAAAAAATCTGACAGAATGAAACCATCTGGTGATCATCTAATATCTCAGGAGTAAATGTGTGTCCCTGTTGAAGAGAATTATTATTCTAAATAGCCTGAAGGCCCATTTTTATTTTCCAGTCACCATGGAAATTATCACTGAATTCTCCACAGATACCTTCTTGAAAAAGGGCTTTGCATAAGAAACTTTTGAGAGAGAATAGAGTGCAGATGACCTCCAAGGATGTGGAAAACATGCTGAATAGCATTACACATAACAAAACTTCATATTGTTGTCCAAGAGGAGCTAGGTAGAATGCATGAATAAGTTGATCAAGCAAAGCCTATGAATATTCATTCTAGGCTATGGAAAGAGGTTAACCAGGGCAGATTGATTATGGAATAATACTAGCAGTGAAATAATTCATTTATAAAGGGAATTAATATGCTTACCTGAATTTTTTCAAGGCTAAAAGCTTAGCAATTGATTTGACTAATTTAAGGAAACAAAGAAGTGAAGATCTCATCCCCAAAATGCATCTGAAAAATGAGCAAGAGGAATAATGAAGCCATCATCATCTTTACAAGGCAAAGGTGATTTGTCTTGTTCTAAACATAACATCTTAAGGAAATGAATATAGAAAGGCTTGCTCTAATAACTATCTTGGTCACATTATATCTCATTAATAGAAAAACTTGTTTAGCAAGAAGAAAACAAAAAATCTAGGTTTAGAAGCAGGCAATATTCTTCTGAATGAAACTTCAGGGTAATTCTTTAAATATAGCCTAATTTTTAGATGGAGAGATAGATAGATAAATAGATCCATTCACTTATAAACACTAGAATGGGAGGTGGCACAAAAATTACCTTAAGATAATAAAGTTATATGTTAGTATGGGGAGATAAAGTTTATGGTAGGATCACAGAATCTCAGTTTTGGAAGAGAATTCCAGAGCCAACCTTTTTCTCCTATGCTTTAGAATGGATTCCCTCTACAACCTATTCGATAAGTGACCATCCAGCTTTTTCTGAAAAATGCCCAGTAATGAAGACCTCATTTCCTTGAGTATCATGTTATACTTTTAGAATACTATAAGTGTTATCAATGTTTTTCTTAATAGAAAATCAAAATTTGCTTCTTTTCCACATCCACCTGGTGCTCCTTAATTTTGCCTTCTGGAGCCAAGAAAAAGACACATAATTTCCCTGCCATGTGACAGTCCACTTCTCAGGGCTAAATGGACCATTTCTTCATTAGACATCAATCTGATATATCTCTGAAGCTCTTTATCATCTTATTTATTCTTATCAATATCCATTCTAAAATTTGGCATCAATAGCTGAACATAACATTCCAGGTGTGGTCTGGCCAGGGAAAACTAAGCAGATTTGTCAAACCCTATTCTTGAACATGAACCACTAATCTTTTGTGTCTTAGGTCTGATGGGGAAAACAGGGGGAGTTAATTTAAATATTTAACTGGGTTCAGAAGGGTGAGTAGAAGACAGGAATGGACAATAGTGTAGGACCCAATAAGTTAGGGGAAACTGGGTTTAGCTGTTTGTAAATGACAGTTGACAGGAGTGACAGTTAAGGCTTAACTGTCACCCTGCTCCACCTAGACAGGAAGTCTGTGAAACCAGCAAGTAAATGGCAAGTGGGTTTATAAACAAGCTTAATTTAAGGAAACTATAGTCTAAAGATGGGAATTGGGGTTTCTATGCTTCCAGACTATGGGCAAACCACAGGATCAGGGGAGGGACTTGTCTACACTGAACTGAGAACCAAAGCAAGACAGGACCCAGAGAATAGCAGGACTGAAGTGGGAATCCTCACAGCAGAGTCCTGACACACTCCAGCAATGGTACAGCTTTCCCAGGTCTTCAGCCATTCCTCTCTTGTCCTGTAATTTGGAGGTGATTTTTAATGAGGTAAAACTAATATAAACAAACTGCTATGAGAATTCAGAAGATAACTAGTTCTACCTAGGAAGACTCAGGGAAGACTTTGTGTAAAAGGTTCCCTTAGGTCTGGATTTGAAGGTTGGGATTGATTTTAACAAGTAAAAATGGTAAATATGGGGAATGAAGAGCATTATAGGGAAAAGGTTTAGGGATATGAAATGTTCTGTTATGGAAAGAGATGAGAATATGGGCTTGAGAAGGAAGATTCTCACCATTTTTTTTGTCCCTATTTTCTTGTTAATACATTATTACATTGTTACATGAACTTATACCCTATAACTACATTAACTTAATTAGGGGAAGAAGTCTTCCTCTTCCTTTAGAATATACATATTAATATATATTTATATTATGCATATAAATATAAATCCCGAGTGAAGTAACAATAAACACAATGTTAAGTGAAGAATGGAATTAATCATTGAAGATGTCATGGAAATGTTGAGTACTGATCTGGGCCATGGAGGACCTCTGAATTGCATTGACAGGGAAGAGAAGAAGTAGAAAATTATCAGGGTTGCTACATCTAGAGTTAGTGGGTCTGAGCTCAGATTCTGTTAATAACTATTTTTGTGACCTTGGCTAAATCCCTTAACCAGTCTGACTTTAATTTCCTCGTCCATTAAATCAAAGGCTTGGACATAATATTGGGAATCTCCAAGATGACTGTAAAAAGGTTCATATACAGACAGAAAGCTACATAGAAACATCATTTTTGCCAGTTTTTTTCTTTCTTTCTATAAATGTATAGTAGTTGTAGTAGTAATTGTAGTAATTGTACTAGTGATTTCAGGAATTAGTTTTACTTAACTTTATATTTGTTAAATTTTTTTTTAAATATTTTCCCCCAAGTTTTGAGTGAGGGGAGAGATGAGAGGAAGAGAAAATAAAGTTTTGCTATTTTTGTTTGTAAAGACATGTGACCTTTAAGGTCTATACATCTAAAGCTATGATTCCACATTTACACATCATGAGAACATTTGGATAAGAAAGGAACAGAGACAGCCAAGAACCATTTATTTCTGACATAGTCATTTTCCTTTTTCGATTGATAGGCTTGACTTCTTTTTACTAGATAAGTTTTTTTTTTCTTTTTAAGGAATATAGCACAGTTAATGCATAATTGAAAAAAAAGTCTAGATTAGCCATGACAAGGATCTTTTTGGTTAAGTTAATAATATCTCACTCTTTGAAGTTTTAATTTCTAAGATCATATTAGATATAAAGGCTTAACCTGTGTAATAGTTCTTAAAAAGACAGTTTTGAGATAGCTTTTACTTAGATTCATAATAATTGTTTAATCTTGGCAATGTCTTGCTATGGATAATCATAAATATTCATCTATGAAAATTAATATAAATCTATCTCAGCCAAAATTTATTTTTGATCATACTTAATAAATTCTTGATGAAATGTAAAAGTTTCATTGTTTTAAAAAATCATGTGTTATTAAGCAATTCCCCTGGGCCTCTATTCAAAGCTTTTACTTTGTAGTTTGTTCTCCATTGGCATACATTTCAATAGTCATGGTCATTTCTATCTTGCTATAAATCATTAATGTAGGATTTTAGCAATAGACTTTGTCATCCAAATATCAAAGAACATCTTACTCAAATTCAGAGAGCCTCATCATCAGCTCAGCCATGAGAAGATTAAGATTAATATCTTCCTCTACCCACTAATTTATCTGACCCAATTATAATAATAGTTATATCTTTGAGATCATTTAGAATTATTCAGTAATTTTTTTAAAATAAGCATTGGGGTTTGATTCAAGATGCAAAAAATGTGACTTCTCTATAATTTAGAGTCTTTGAAGGCTGCCAGTGACAGTGAGAAGTTAAATTATTTGAAAATTATCACAGACCTATTATATGTGAGAAGTAGTACACAAACTTGTATATTACCAACTCCAAGGTTACTAGGCTATTATGATTAACTGTCTTTACTAGCTACTATGTCCAAAAAGTATATTATCTCATATGTCCAAAAACTAGATGACAGATTGAAATGTAGTGGCCATACGAAATGATGAAATGAAAGGTTACTTGAAGTATTGAGGAAGGTTAAAATATTAATAAAACCTTAAAGATGTCTAGTAAATTTTTGTCACAGGTTTTGCACCTAGAATCAAACATTAATACTGTTAAAAAATTCTTACTTATTTAAGAATATGACTAAATATTCTCCTGACTGAATAATTCCAAATGATCACAAAGATATAACATATTATAATTTGGCCAGAGATAGCTGTATTCATGTGTATGCTTATGCATTTACACATGCATATATCCAAATGGTGCTTTGGGTATAGATAATAGGACATATCAAAAAGGAATTTTATGGAACTTAAAAAATTGTTATGAAAGCATACATCCAAACCACTTAGAAAACTGTCTTCTCATTCACAGATTTTGTTGTTTTGAGAGAATTATAAATATATATTTATATAAAGTTAATATAATTTATAACAAATTTATAAAATAAATCAATCTAGTTTTTACTTCAAGTTCTTAATTTCATGATGAAAAATAACTTGAAATTACTTCTTTTAGATTGGGATTAGACCTTAGTATTGTAATCTATTTCTTAAAATTTATCTCAAAAAGTTCCTAATTTCTGCTTAGTTTAGTAATATATGTAAACCCCTCCCCAAAGAACCACTATGTAGAATTAGTATGGACTCAAAATTACAGGCGATTATTAAGAAATTTAGGTAACACTTAAAGGTAACATTTTTAAAATACTTGAATATACAATCAATTGTCAAGATGTTATATATTTGGAATAAGACATTCATTATGATCATTTTATAAGGAAATGACAACCTGGATCTAGCCTTCTAGAATTTAATAATGTTCATGATAAAATATTGTTATACTACTTACTAGTTGCTGTATGTTTATGGTACTATGCCAACTACTATTAATTTTTGTCTTGAGGCATTTTATTTAAAAACCATCCACTCAATCATTCATCAAATGTTAAGTATGATATATATTGCTAAGCACTAAGTATTGAAATAGGTGGACGGTCTTTATGGTTGTTTCGTAGAGGTGAGATACCAAGGTTATATTAGTAACCCACAGTGATGAGGCCCATCAACACATCATTGGGCCAGTATGCTTAGGCTTATAGATAGATGTACAAAACAGGTCAAGGGTTTATTTTAAACCAAGCTAAGCTGGAAGGGAGGATTAGACAATAAGATATTCTGATCTAATGAGTACTAACTAAACCACCCCCCTTCATAAGACCCCTGCAAAGGAGTGTCTTCAGGTCATCTGGCTACCTACTTTCCTACTCTGGCTGTCTAAGAAATTCCTGGCTACCTAACTACCTGACACTAATAATCCTCCCAGATAATGTTTGGTTAGATTTCATAGTCCTTCAGAGTAGTTAGGCTGATCCTTTATCTCAGGGATCAACCCTCTTCAGGTTAGGCCCAAGATGGATTCAGGCCTTCCCTACAGACAGTTTGCTGGCTTCCTGGCAGAGATCTTCACAGCAGTTGGGAACATTCTCTCAGGATACTGGGACATGAGTAGATCACACATTAGACAGGATTTATCAACTGGACAACAGGATATGTAGCTTTGGCTTCAAGGGGGTAGGAAACAAACCCTTCCTAGGCTTGTAGAGATCCCAAGCAGGAAGAAGTTGTCAGCTTCAGGTTCTCTCAGAAACAGGAAACCAAAAGCCCAGAGTTTTCTCTGTGCCCACTTTTTATAATGTCCCCACATTCCAAAACAGAGCCCATGTAGTTCCTTGCATGCAGTAATGTCCTGCAAACTTCTATCTGTCCAACTTGCTTTCTCTTAACTTTTTACACCCATTCTCACCTTTCCTCATAACAGCATAGACAAAGAAATAATGCTATTGATGACACAATTTTATCTCACACTTTTGAAGGCAGAATGTCACAATGGATAAATAGTTAATCTTGAAGACAGGAAAAACTAAGTTTAAGTCCTTATACATTCATACATATGAGCCCTGTGACCATTGCCAAATCATGTAGCTCTTTAGTTACACTGATAACTATCAAAGACAGTAGGTAATCTTGGAGAAGCTAAGTTTAACTCATGGTTTCTGTATACAGCACCTTGGAAAAATAGATTTACACTTCTTAATGCATGCATTCAAACTTTATTAATCAAAGGAGGTAAACAATAACGCCCTTCTCCCCCAGAGGAAAAACAGTACCTACATGTATCTTAAATGTTCTAATCAACATTGTTCATACTGGAATTACAACAAGTTTCCCTCTCTGCACAAGCAGAGGTCATGTTTCACTTTCCAAGTTTATCACCTGGCAAGTCTCCATCCGTTAGCACTGTTCTAAAAGAGCACTAGATGCTTGAGTCTCAAATATGAGAAAGGTGGGAGTCAGTCCTACTGACATCGCCACAGAAGTAGAACAATGTCTAGAATCTGTGGTGTTTTATTTCTAGTACTACTGAGTAAGGATGTTTCTAAGTCATATACCACATAATTTGACAGATAGTTCACTCCATAAATTCCTGATGAAGTTGTTTCTGGTAATATTAATTACTGGTGGTTCTTATCAGAGAATCCACATGATTGTCAGTTGCTTAAGAATTCATGCATGTATTTTTATACTAACCAGTTTTGGAATAGTTAATCTATTTTTCTATGTATGTAATAATCAGTTCTTTTTATAAAGAGTTGCCATGTTAAGTAATAATGAATTAATAAATCAAATAGCATGATATCATATATCAGATGTAGGAGTGGTTGAGAATAGTAAACTGGACAAATTGATTGAATTCCTTAAATGTGAATATATTTTATATTAAATATCCAGAGCACCATTAAAGGCCACAAGGTAAATCAATTGAGTAACTTTTCCTTTAGCTTCCATTCTTCAGATCTTCTAAGAACAATAGTGTAGAGAAAACTTTGCTCCCCTAATATTATTTGAAAACACTTATGTTTTGTTAATGAGAATGTTGCCACTACATAGTATTCATACATGCTTTTGAGAAGGACAAATAGCTGCTAAAATAAACATATTTCACATGCATATATATACTCATCTACATTAATGAAATCATAAATACAGGACTAACAGAAGTATATGAAGTAAGAGAAGAAATCTTAGCTGAAACCAAAGTAGACTTAAAGGACCATCATGTTTAAGGTAAAACAAAATTTGAAAACTGTGAAAAAAGAGACAGAGATAGGAATAAGTACTAGTTCTGTAACTTAATTCAAATAGGGAAATCCTGGATAAGAAAAGGGAGAAGGAATAGGATAAAGAAAAGCAAATACTTTGCAATTATAATTGTGAAAGCAAATAGGATGAGATAACCTATAAGACAGAAGCAGAGAACAAAATTCATTAGGGACCAAAATCCAAAAATATATTGTATGTAATAGACTCATTTGAAGTACAAAGACACAAGGTTAAAATAAAGGACTGGAACAGGATCTATTTTGCTTTAGCTTATGTACAAAAAGCAAAGGTAGCAATCATGATCTCAGACAAAGCAAAAGCAAAAAGAGATGTAATTGAAAAGATATTCATGGAAAATATATTTTGATAAAATTTGCCATAGATAATGAATATCAAAATATTTTATAACAACTTGCTCTGAGAAAAGTATCATGTTTCAAGTGTATAGTGAACTAGATGGGAGTCACATTTATAAGAATAAGAGTCATTCCCTAATTGATAAATGGTGAAAATATATGATCAGGCAGACTTCAAAAGTATCCATATGAAATTTTAAAATGCTTTAAAACACTATTGATTAGAAAAAGGCAAGTTAAAATAACTCTGAGGTACTATATCTCACCTATCAGAAATGGCAAATGCTGGAGGGGATGAAAAGAAATAGTTACAACAAATTGTTGGTAGAATAGTGAACGGGTCCAGCCATTCTGGAGAACAATCTAGAACCCTGATGGCAAACCTATGACTCGCGTGTCAGCACCATTTTAGATGACACGTGGTTGCATACAGGGAAGAAAACATTTACTATAATGTAGTATAGACACTCTGTGCCAGAGGTCTGCAGGCCAAAACAACTGTCACTAAGCAGGTAAGTTAAATAATTAGTTTTTGGTTTATTAAATACAGTTATATATTATACTTATACATTTTTGTTATTCAAACTATAAATATTGTGAAATTATGTTTCTTTTTTCTTGAAGTGACACACCACCTGAGTTATGCATGGTGTTTTGGTGAATTTTGACACACCAAACTCAAAAGGTAGCTCATCACTGATCCAGAAATATGCTCAAAAGAGTAAAAAACAGCATATCCCCTGCTCCAGGGATATCATTACTAGGCCTATACTCAAAGAGATCAAAGGAAAAGGAAAAACACTTATAAGTATAAAATATTTTAGCAGTTCTTTTTTTTTAAACCCTTACCTTCCATCTTGGAGTCAATACTGAGTATTGGCTCCAAGGCAGAAGAGTGGTAAGGGTAGGCAATGGGGGTCAAGCGACTTGCCCAGGGTCACACAGCTGGGAAGTGTCTGAGACCAGATTTGAACCTAGGACCTCCTGTCTCTAGGCCTGACTCTCAATCTAATGAGCTACCCAGCTTCCTCCTTAGTAGTTCTTTTTTGTGGTAGCAAAGAATTAAAAACTGAGGGGCTTTTCATTAATTGGGGAATGACTCGATGAGTTGAGGTATATGATTGTGACGCAGTACTGTTGTGCTATAAGAAATGATGAGGGGGAAGGTCTCAAGAGAAAAAGAAAACATGACAATATCTTAATGAAGTGATTCAAAATGAAATGAGAAGGAAGACCATTGTTCCCAGTTAACTAAAACACTAATGTTGTAGTAATGATCAGCAATGAAAGGCTTAGCTCCTCTGGTCAACACAATGATACAAGGCAGTTCCAAAGAATTCATGATGTAAAAAATGCTGTCCACCTACAGAGAAAGAACTGATTAACTCAGTGTGAATTGAAGTACACTTTTCTTGCTTTTATGCCTTTAACTATTATGAAAATATATTTTTCATAATTTCACATAAATAATTGATATTGTATTGTTTGCCTTCTCAGTGGATGGTAAAGGGTAGGAGGGAAGGAGAAAGCAGCAAACCTAAAAATAAAAGAATGTAAAAAATAAATAAATAGCAATTAAAAAAAAAACAAAGAAAATGTTTTAAAAAGATATTCCTGGAAGTCTTACTTTCTCTGCAGCTTACAACTTGAGAGTTTATTAGAACACCAAGATGTCCAGTGACTCCCCTAGGGCCAAGTACTTACCTGTGCACCACTGATACAATCAATGAGTCAAAGGTATGATTTGAAACAAATCTTCCAGGATTTGATCCCACTTCTCAATCCCTTATGTAAGACTATCTCCCATATAAATGAAGTATAAGAAAATATGAGTGCCTAAAATATTGGCATTCATAGAATTACAGGACAAATAGAAGTAAATTATCACTGTATAAGATACTTATTATTGCAACATCTAGACAAACAGCAACATGAATGAAGTGGAGAAAATTGAGTAACAGATCTTGTAATAAGATTATGGCTGCAGTCTTGGTCTTCTTAATTAATAATTATATGACCTAAAAAGGTTATTCAGCCTTTTTAGGATTCAGATAATTTATTGTAGAATTATCACATCATTATTAAGTCAGATGTCTTGTGGAATTTGGACATAAATACCATTAAAAATCAGATTAAGTTGAGTGATAAATGTATGTAGGAATTTCCACAGGCTTCTGAAGTTTAAACTAATCAGAAATAACCTGTGTTCAAGTCACCATTTATCTTTAATTTGGACTTCAAATTAGCCAGCCTCCAAAATAGTTTAAAACCTATGGCAAATACATCTCTGTTTTAGCTTTTACAATCAGCCAGTCATTGACAAGTTTAGTTCTATCGTTATATCTGTTAGAGAATGTCAGTTTACTTTACCACTTTCTCTTGAAGTATTTCTTTGGACGAAAATTTTTAAACCTATACTTTACAAATATAATTTTAAAAATGATAGGTAACAAATAATACATATATCAAAACCTTCTCTTCATGGCACCTTTCAGTAAATCATTTCTCTAAAATTTAAGATCAATAAAGAATATAATTTGTCAATATCTTTTCATAACTTTTATCAAAGAAGCAATCAATATATCAGTAGTACTGTGGTTCACTCAGTAGTACAATCTATATAGGATGAAAATTATAAATCCACCCAAGAGCTATGATGTGTGCTGAATATTGTCAAAAACATCTTGTTAATAAGAATTGGATAAACAGATATAATAAATATGACCAGAAATCGAGGTGGGCAATCGTGTAGCAAGAACAGAGACAACTATGTGAAGTTCTCATATGTTTCTGCTGTTAAAAGATCCAGATGAAGATTCTAAAGAGAATGATTTAGACCCTCACATGTGATTTTATGGTTAATTATTGATTAAGACATGTAGCCCAATTAGAGTGAGTACTTTCATCATTAAGCTCACACACCTACTTGAGTTTTCTTCAATGAAGAAATATATGTATTTTCTACATTGCTTTTTTAAAAAGATCAAAATAATTACTGCATACAAAGAATTGTATAAGTATAAATCATTTTGCATTCATATTATTAACAAATATGGACACTAACAGGCTAAAGGAATTATTATTACTTTTTTGAAAGGGTGGATGAATAGAGCTCATCACTGGAAGGAGTATCTGCTGTAATGAGCTCACTGAACCATGGAAGTATGAATATTTTTTAATTTTATTTTTTAGAAAAATATTTTCCATGGTTACATCATTCATGTTGTTACTCTCTTCCCCCACTTCAGCCCCCACTCCTCAACTGACGCACATTTCCACTGGTTTCTTCATGTGTCATCAATCATGACCTATTTCTATATTATTGATAGTTGTACTAGGGTGGTCGTTTAGAGTTTTCTTCCCAAATCAAGTTTGCATCAAATCATGTGTTCAAGCACATTACATTCTATTTTACCACAGTGTATCAGTCTCTGTGTACAATGTTCTTCTGGCTCTGCTTCTTTCACTCTGCATCAATTCCTGGAGGTCTTTCCAGTTCACATGGAATTCCTCCAGTTCTTTATTCCTTTGAGCACAATAGTATTCCATCACCACCAGATACCACAATTTGTTCAGCCAATTCCCCAATTGAAGGGCATATCCTTGTTTTCCAGTTTTTTACCACCACAAAGAGTTCAGCTAAAAATATTTTTGTATGTCTTTTTTCCCTATAATCTCTTTGGGGTACAAAACCAGCAATGGTATGGCTAGATCAAAGGGCAGGCAGTCTTTTAGCACTCTTTGCAAATAGTTCCAAATTGCCATCCAGAATGGTTGGATCAGTTCACAACTCTACCACCAATGCATTAATGTCCCAATTTTGCCACATACTCTCCAACATTCATTACTCTCCCTTGTCATTTTAGCCAATCTTCTAGGTCTGAGGTGATACCTCCAAGATGGTTTTTTTTTAATTTTTTTTTTATTTTAAACCCTTAACTTCTGTGTATTGACTTATAGGTGGAAGAGTGGTAAGGGTAGGCAATGGGGGTCAAGTGACTTGCCCAGGGTCACGCAGCTGGGAAGTGTCTGAGGCCAGATTTGAACCTAGGACCTCCTGTCTCTAGGCTTGGCTCTCAATCCACTGAGCTACCCAGCTGCCCCCCTCCAAGATTTTTTGATTTGCATTTCTCTAATTATTAGAGATTTAGAACACTTTCTCATGTGCTTATTGATAATTTTGATTTTTTTATCTGAAAATTGCCTATTCATGTTCATTGAAATTTATCGATTGGGGATGGCTTGATTTTTTGTAAAATTGATTTAGCTCCTTTGATATTTGAGCAATTAGGACTTTTTCAGAGTTTTTTGTTATGAAGTTTTTTTCCCCCAGTTTGTTGTTTCCCTTCTGATTTTGGTTACATTGTTTTTGTTTGTATAAAAACATTTTAATTTAATGTAATCGAAATTATTTATTTTACATTTTGTAATTTTTTCTAACTCTTGTTTGGTTTTAAAATCTTTCCTTTCCCATAGATCTGACAAGTATACTATTCTGTGTTTGCCTAATTTTCTTATAGTTTCCTTCTTTATATTCAAGTCATTTATCCATTCTGAATTTATCTTGGTGTAGGGTGTAAGATGTTGATCTAAACCTAAAGTCTCCCATATTGTTTTCCAATTTTCCCTGCAGTTTTTGTCAAGTAGTGAATTTTTGTCCAAAAAGTTGGGCTCTTTGGGTTTGTCATAGACTGTCTTGCTGACGTCACTTACCCCAAGTCTAAACCTCCCTTCTGTCTCTTAACCAGTACCATATTGTTTTGATGACCACTACTTTATACTATAGTTTAATATCTGGTACTGCTAGGCCACCTTCCTTCACATTTTTTTCAATTATTTCCCTTGATATTCTTGATCTTTTGTTCTTCCAAATGAACTTTTTTATAGTGTTTTTCTAATTCAATAAAAAAGTTTCTTGGTAGCTTGATAGGTATGGCACTAAATAAGTAAATTAATTTGGGTAGAATGGTCATTTTTATTATGTTAGCTCATCCTACCCATGAGCAATCAATGTTTTTCCAATTGTTTAGATCTAGTTTTAATTGTTTGGAAAGTGTTTTGTAGTTGTTTTCATATAATTGCTGTGTTTGTTTTGGTAGATAGACTCCTAAGTATTTTATATTGTCTAGAGTGATTTTAAATGGTGTTTCTCTTTCTACCTCTTGCTGCTGTGATGTGTTGGAAATGTATAGAATGCTGATGATTTATATGCATTTATTTTGTATCTTGCAACTTTGTCAAACTTGTTGATTATTTCTACTAGCTTTTTAGCTGATTCTCTAGGATTTTTTAAGTAGATCATCATATCATCTGCAAAGAGTAATAGTTTGGTCTCCTCCTTGCCTATTTAAATACCTTCAATGTCTTTTTATTCTCTAATTGCTCCTCTAGGGTTTCTAGTACAATGTTAAATAATAGAGGTGATACTGGGCATCCTTGCTTCACTCCTCATCTTATTGGGAAGGCTTCAAATTTAGTCACATTGCATATGATGCTTGTTGATAGTTGTAGATATATATTGTTTATTATTTTTAGGAAAGGTCCTTCTATTCCTATACTTTCTAGTGTTTTCAATAGGAATGGGTATTATATTTTATCAGAGGCTTTTTCAGCATCTATTGAGATAATCATGTGATTTTTGTTTGTTAGCTTGTCAATATGGTCAATTATGAGGATGGTTTTCCTAATGTTGAACCATCCTTGCATTCCTGGTATAAATCTCACCAGATGATGATGGATAACCCTCAAGTTCACCTGCTGGAGTCTTTTTGCTATTATTCTATTTATGATTTTTGCATTTATGTTCATTAGGGAGATTAGTCTGTACTTTTCTTTCTCTGTTTTTGGTCTACCTGGTTTTGGAATCAGTACCATATTAGAGTCATAAAAGGAATTGGGTAGGACTCCTTCTTTGCTTATTATGTCAAATAATTTGTATAGTATTGGGATTAGGTTTTCTTTGAATGTCTGATAGAATTGACTTGTGAATCCGTCAGGCCTTGGCAATTTTTTCTTAGGGATTTCTTTGATGGCTTGTTCAATTTCTTTTTTCTGATATTGGATTATTTAAGTATTCAATTCCTTCTGCTGTTAATCTAGGCTATTTATATTTTTGTAAATATTCATCCATATCACCTAGATTTCTATATTTATTGTCATGTAATTGGGCAGAATAGTTTTTAATGATTGCCTTAATTTCCTCTTCATTAGAGCTGAGGTCTCCCTTTTCATCTTTGATACTGTTTATTTGGTTTTCTTCTTTCCTTTTTTACTAGATTGACCAATACTTTGTCTATTTTATCTGTTTTTTTCAAAATACCAGTTTCTAGTCTTATTTATTAATTCAATAGTTCTTTTACTTTCAACTTTATTAATTTCTCCTTTGATTTTTAGTATTTCTAGTTTAGTTTTCATCTAGGAATTTTTAATTTGTTTGTTTTCTAGTTTTTTTAAGTTGCATGCCCAATTCATTAACTTCTCCCCTCCCTAATTTGTTAATATACGCCCTCAGTGATATAAATTTTCCCTGTAGAACTGTTTTGGCTACATCCTATAAGTTTTGGTAAGAAGTCTCATTATTGTCATTATCTTCAATTAAATTATTATTTTTATGATTTGTTCTTTCACTAACTTATTTTGGAGAATCATATTATTTAATTTCCAATTAGTTTTTGGTTTACCTCTCCATGTATTCTTGCTAATAACTATTTTTATTGCATTATGATCTGATACAGTTGCATTTATTATTTCTGCTTTTTGCATTTGTTTACCATGTTTCTATGCCTTATTACATGCTCAATTTTTGTGAATGTTTCATGTGCTGCTTAAAAGAAGGTGTATTCCTATTATTCCTATTTATTTTTCTCCATATATCTATTAAGTCTAAATTTTTTATTATTTCATTCACCTTTCTTATCTCTTTCTTATTTATTTTTTGATTTGATTTATCTTGATCTGATAGGGGAAGGTTGAGGTCACCCAGTAGTATAGTTTTGCTATCTATTTCATTCTTGAGCTCCACTAGCTTCTCATTTAGAAATTTGGATTCTATACTGTTTGTTGCATATGTGTTGAGTACTGATATTTCTTCATTATTTATACTGCCTTTTATTAGGATGCAATTACTTTCCTTATCTCTTTTAACCAGATCTATTTTTACTTTGGCTCTGTCAGAAATCATGATTGCAACTCCTGCCTTCTTTTTCTCAGTTGAAGCCCAATAGGTTTTGCTCTAGCCTTTTATTTTTATTCTATGTATATCTGCCTTTCTCATGTGTGTTTTTTGTAGACAACATATGGTAGGATTTTGGTTTCTAATCCAGTCTGCTATTTACTTCCATTTTATGGGCAAGTTCATCCCATTCACATTCAGAGTTATAATTATCAACTTTGTATTCATAGAAATTTTGATTCTTTCTCCTTCTCCTGGCCTTTCTTATTTCACTATTTCCTTCTATACCAGTGTTTTGTTTTTAATCAGGTCCCCTGATCCCCTCCATTATCGTACTTCCCTTTCTACCCTCTCTCTTCTTATTCTCCTCTTATTCTTCTTTAGGGTCTTTTTAAGCTACCCTCCACACCCTCTCCCTTCCTAGTGTTGCTTCCCTCTGCACCAGTCCTTTTGTTACCCTTCTATGTCTCTATAGGGCAAGAATTAATTCTCTGCCCCAATGGATCTGATTATTCTTCCCTCTTTAAGTTGATTTCAATGCACTTAAGTATTAAGTATTTCTTCTCTCCAACCTTTTTACCCTTCCAGTGTATTGATCTTTTCTCCTGTTTGCCCCATGTGTTTCTTTATGGAATATAAATTTACTCCATTTTGTCTGTTTTCCCATTTTTCTTAATATTATCTCCTTTTTTCTCTTGTTTTGTATTTATTTATACATACATATATATCTTGACATTTCATCCTATACAGTTTATTACTGTTCCCTCTAATTAAATTTCTTCTGTTACCTTGTTGATAATATTTTTTTAAATATCTACCAATATCTTCTTTTCTTCTAGGGATACAAATCAATTGAACTTATTGCGTCCCTTAAAGAAAATATTCCCTCCCCCCTTAGTTACCTTATGGTGATTCTCTTGAGTTCTGTGTTTGGGCAGCAAATTCTCTGTATAAGTCTGGTTTTTTCTTTATAAATCTTTGAAGTCCTCAATTTTATTGAATCACCATACTTTCCCTTGCAAAAATATAGTCAGTTTTCCTGGATAGTTGATTTTTGATTGTAAACCCTGTTCTCTTGCTTTCTGGAATATTATATTCCATGCTTTCCAGACCTTCAATGTAGAGGAATCATTTTGAACCAAAAATGCTATTGTAAAGCCATAGTAGATGTGTTCTTTAGCTGAACAGTGAAAGAAAATATGAAAAGTCTTATGTTGAAACTTTAAGCTTTGGGTTTGGAAATTAGAATGTCAAAAGATATGATGAGAGAAAGGGACCAAAAAAGAATATAATGAGCTATATACAGAGATTATGTCAAGGACTAATGTTTAATCATATATATCTCTTGGCAGGAGTGAAAGGGAGGAAAGATTAGGAAAAGGATGCAAAATGGAACAGGAAATTAATAAACTATGGGATGTCTGTCATCCAGGGTAGTTTTGCCTCATTTGAATGAAATTAAATATTAATATTAGTATTTTGAATGAAATTTATTTATAAATTTAATTTATATGAAATATAACTCTAAAATACCAAATGGATCTATAAATGCATTGAAGTTTTATATTCCCTTCTTAAAGAAGAGTGCACACCAGTCAATATAAAGTTCTTCCTTAGAATGACAAAGCCATCTAGGTACTCCTATTCTCTAATGACATTTTGAAGTTGCATCAAGTCCCAAAATATTATAGAATCTCCTAGAAGAAGTTCCAAGTCACCCAAAAAAGTCTAGCCTTAACAGGTAAAACAAGCAAACAATATCCGGTATGACAAGAATCTTTATAGCCTAGACTATGACATGAAAATAGATGAAGTTTATTTATCTGATTTATTTGTGTATGAGTGTGTGTGTGTGAGTGTGTGTGTGTGTGTGTGTGTGTGTGTGTGTGTGTGTGTTGGCTATATATTGCCAAGTGAGCAAGATGGACTCATAATTATTGGACTTATTCCAGATTTCTTCCTAAAATAGTGACTTGTTTGTAATGCCAATATTTTACTGGCATTAGTGATGTTCAACTCAAAATAATTGAATAATTCACTCTTCAGAGAAGTAAATATGATTATCAATGAGTTTTCAGTGGAAAGGAATATGGCAAATATAAGCATGCTATGATACATGTATACATCTAATTATGAAAGTAAACTCGAGTAAGGATATAATCAAAGAAAAATAAGATAGACCATTTATGTTGTAAGAGAGAAGGTTAAGCAATGGGCAGCCCAGCAGTTATACTGGTTTTTTTCTCTATGTCAAGAAAAATAAGGAAGGATCAAACATGTTAGGTGAAACATTTATGGGAAGACATGGGGGGGAAATGGCATAATATGTGTAGGCAAGGATTAACAAAGGGAATATTTACTTCAATCAGATCACATATTCATTTGAGTATTGTCTCTTGAAAACAACATTATCTGTGTTTTTTCCTATAGATTTTCTTATCCCAACAAAGAGAACCCAGAATTACATTCCTTTAAAAAATAGCACTATGGAACCCTATTACTGAGAAAAGATCACACTGGAAGAAAAAACATATGCTAACTGTTATGGAGTTATACAAATTTTGGAATAGTGGGACTTTCTCAAAATTGACTGAAATACAGTAGAGCCAAATAGCTAACTTTAATGACTATTTGGTGAATAAAATCCATCTTCTTTTTTTGATTTCCCAAATACCTTTTATTCCTTTCAAGTCGATTTGTGTTTCCCAGCATCATGAGCATTTTATTCACTCACTTGTAGCAATATTCACTAAGCCAGCCAGAAATGATCTCACCTTATCTACAATATAAATCTAGCAGTGAATAAACAACATCATTTGATTTCAATGTAGATAATACACTAACATGTCGATTTGGCAGCTAAATAATTTATGTCTCTATTGAGTACAATCTGTCAGCTTATTATAACTCTATATATCTGAAATTCATTTCTTGTTGGCTAGTTCTCTGCTTCATGATGAAGTTTGTCAATCAATTAAATTACAATGTCATACTGACCTTTGTTGGAAGCAGTCTACTATTTCTATATTTCATTTGAAACCTTTCCCCTTTGATTCAAATTAAGATGCTTAATTGCTAGTATTCATAAACTCTGTTCAAATTAACCTCGTAAAACCACATATTCATTAACACTGCCAACACTACATATTTTTACAGAGGTTATCCAACTGAGTCTGCCTGAAGATCAGAAAGTGAGCATCACAACAGCAACAGTTGGACAGAGTGCTGTTCTAACCTGTGCTATTCAGGGAGCCCTGAGACCTCCCATCATCTGGAAGCGTAATCATGTGGTTCTAAATAACTTAGATTTGGAAGACATCAATGTAAGTATAAAGAAAAAAAAGAGGATATTACGTTATGTAATATAATGTTATTCCAATATTGACCTTAATACTCTTGGGGAGTTTAATGCTAGTTGGCTATGTGCCAAATTGATAAGAGATTTTCTTTTCTTAATTTATGAGTCACATCCTTTACATTATTCTTTGAAAGTGATGATGTGATTTTTAAAAAAATTCTCTGGCTATTTTGTGGTTTCATTATTCTTTATAAAAGAGTAGCATAGCTGATCAGTTTTATTGAAAAATGTCACTAAAACGGTTCTATATGAGTTTTATTTAGGAGTTATTATATAAAAGCAACTTTCTATTCATTTCAGAGAAGAACTTAATGAAAATAAAGATAGGTTTTCCCTTTAAATGCCTTATGATCTAATCAAAAATATTTTGTTACTTCATGCATTAGAATCAGGAAGTCCGGGGGATCAACTTCAGTCTCTTTGTATTTGGCAGATCTTAAAGGTATCTTTAAAACTATAGAAAAGCCAAGTTTAGTTAAATGATTCTTACTATAGGACCCTCATTGAACCAGCATCTTGAAGAGGTGAGATGTTACACACATTCCATTCCCTAGGAAATGCCCAGGACCAGGAGTAAATTGTGATATGTATTTCCTCTACTCCTGGACATTACTATAAAAATTAAGTCATATTAAAATGCATGTCTGAGGAAACCTTGAAGATTAAAAATAAGTTAGAAAAGCAAAGTAAACAGGAGCAATTTCAGCTTTACTTCTAAGTGGTTGTAGGGATTTTATGAGTTTGTTGGGCTACATATGAGATTCATGCCATATTTTACCATTAGCTGGCAGAATTACTGCCTTCTAGATCACTGATTGACTCAGTGAGTCACTGCCTAAGCAACAATGTAAGCTTGTTATCCTTATTTACCATATTCTAAGAACACCTAATTAGCCTATCAACAGCTTACCTACTTTAAATAACAAAAATTAGAAGAAAAAAACAACTTAAGAAAATCTACTGAATCACATGCTTACCTCCTTTTCCCTTCCCCATGCAAACAGAACCAGTAAGCTTTATCTTTTTTTTTTGACAAGTATTCCTTTATTTAGAATATTTTCCCGTTTTACATGATTAATGATCCTCAGCCACCCCCTTTTTTCCTTCCTCTTCTCCCAGAGCTGATAAGCAGTTGCGCTGGGTTATTATACATGTATCATTATTCAAAACCTATAAACATGTTATTCTTATTTGCAACAGAGTGATCTTTTAACATCAAAACCCTAATCATATCCCCATCGAACCACGTGATCGATCATATATTTTGCTTCTGTGTTTCTGTTCCCACAGTTCTTTCTCTGGATGTGGATAGTGTTCTTTCTCTTAAGTTCCTCCATATTGTCCAGGGTCACTGCATTTCTGCCAATAGAAAAGTCTATTACATTTGATTCTGCCATGATAGTATCAGTCTTTGTGTACAATTTTCTCCTGGTTCTGCTTCTTTTGCTCTGAATCAATTCCTGGAGGTTGTTCCAGTTCACATGGAATTCCTCCAGTTCATTATTCCTTTCAGCACAATAGTATTCCATAACCATCAGAAACCACAATTTGTTCAACCATTCCCAATTGATGGACACCATTCATTTTCCAATTTTTTTTGCCACCACAAAGAGCAAGGCTATAAATATTTTTGTACAAATCTTTTTCCTTTTTATCTCTTTTGTGTACAAACCCAGCAGTGGTATGGCTCGATCAAAGGGCAAGCGTTCATTTAAAGCCCTTTGTGCATAAATCCAAACTGCTCTCCAGAATAGTTGGACTAATTCACAACTCCATCAGCAGTGTATTAATGTCCCAATTTTGCCACATCCCCTCCAGTATTTATCACTTTCCTTTGCTGCTGTATTGCCCAGTCTGGTTCCTCAGAATTGTTTTAATTTGCATTTCTCTAATTAGGAGTGATTTAGAACACTTCTTTCATGCCCTTATTGATAGTTTTGATTTCATGCTGTGAAAACTGCCTATTCCTGTCCCTTGACAATTTGTTGATTGGGGAATGGCTTGATTTTTTGTAAATTTCACTTAGATCCTTATCTGGAAAATTAAGCCTTTGTCAGAAAGTTTTGATATAAAAATGTTGTCCCAGTTTGTTGCTTTCCTCCTGATTTTGGTTGCATTGATTATGTTTGTATGAAACCATTTTTATTTTAATATAATCATAGTCTTTCATTTTATATTTTGTAATGTTCTCTATCTCTTGCTCGATTTTAAATTCCTTCCTTTCCCACAGATCTAACAGATATTCTATTCTGTGCTCACTTCATTTATTTATGATTTCAAGCTTTATATTTAAGTCATTTACCCATTTTGAATTTATCTTGGTATAGAGTGTAAGATATTGATCTAAACCAAATTTTCCCCATATTGTTTTTCAATTTTCCCAGAAGTTTTTGTCAAGAGTTCTTCTCCCAAAATCTGGGGTCTTTGGGTTTTTTGAACATTAGCTTGCTGTGGTCATTTACCTGTAGTCTATTCCAATGATCCACCCTTCTATCTCTTAGCCAGTACCATTTTATTTTGATGACCACAGTTTTATGGTATAGTTAAAGATCTGGTACTGCTAGGCCTCCATCCTTCACATTTTTTTTTTCATTATTTCCTTTGATATTCTTGATCTTTTTTTCTTCCAGATGAACTTTGTTATAATTTTTTTCTGATCCTATAAGAAAGTTTTTTGGTAGTTTGATAGGTTTGACACTGAATAAGCAGAGTGATTTGGGTAAGATTATTATTTTTCTTATGTTAGTTCATCCTACACATGAGCTATAAATGTTTTTTCCAGTTATTTGATCTACTTTTAATTATGTAACAAGTGTTTTATAGTTGAGTTCATATAATTCTTGTTTTTGTCTTGGTAGATAAATTTCTAAATATTTTATATTGTCTAGAGCAGTGATAGGCAAACTATGGCCCACAGGCCAGATGTGGCCTCCTGAAATGTTCTATCCAGCCCTGCAACATTATTCATAATCTGGCAAATACAATGAGTAGGATACAATACAATGAAACTTCGAATGAGTTGCCTTAGAAATAGACTGACACATGAGCATTTCCTTTCCTTTGGCTCCCTTCTTAAAAAGTTTGTCCATCACTGGTCTAGAGTGATTTTAAATGGAGTTTCTTTTTCTCACTCCGGCTTTGGAATCAATACCATATTTGTGTCATAAAAAGAATTTGGCAAGACACTTTCTTTGCTTATTTTGTCAAATAATTTGTATAGTATTTGAATAAGTTGTTCTTTAAATGTTTGATAGAATTCACTTATGAATCCATCTGGCCTTGGGGATTTTTTCTTAGGAAGTTCCTTGATAGCTTACTCAATTTTTGTTTCTGAGACTGGTTTATTTCAGTATTAAATTTCTTCTTTTGTTAATCTAGGCAATTTATATGCTTGTAAATACTCACGCATTTCACCTAGATTGTCATATATATCGCCATATAATTGGGCAAAATAGTTCTTAATAATTACCTTAATTTCCTCTTCATTAGAAGAGAGAGCACCCTTTTCAACTTTGATACTGATAATTTGATTCTCTTATTTTTTTATTATATTAACCAGTACTTTATCTATTTTATTTGTTTTGTCAAAGTACCAGTTCCTAGTCTTATTTACTAATTCAATATTTCTTTTAATTTCAAATTCGTTAACTTCTTTAATTTTTTTAGGATTTCCAAATCAGTTGTTATCTGGGGATTTTTTATTTATTCTTTTTCTAAATTTTTAATTTGAAAGCCCAATTTATTGATCTTCTCCCTCTCAATTTTGTTGCTAGGGGCACTCAGAGATAAAACCCCTGAGTACTGCTTTGGTTGTATCCCATAGGTTTTGATATGATGTCTCCTCAATGCCAATCTATTTAATGAAGTATATAATTGTTTCTATGCTTTCTTTTTTGACCTACCAGTTTTGAAGAATTAGATTATTTAGTTTCCAACTAATTTTAAATTTGCCTTTTGAAAGATGTGGGTTAACTTCTTAATCAGGTAGGTGAAACACAAAGTTGTTGGTGCTGTTAACTCCCAGAACCAGAAGGCAAATGGTTCCCTTTAGGTCTGCAGCTCTCAGAATGCAATCTGACTGCGGTGATCTTGATAATAACAGGTTTAATCAAGTAAACAACCAAGATTGTGTGAGGGTGGCGGGCTTTGACAAGTCTTTCTTCTGTTCTTGATGCTATCTCATAATCCTCCTTTACTGCTCTAGTTCCCTCAAAATTCCTTGTTCTAGCTATCCTTGTCTTAACCTCTCCAAATCAGTTCTTGGTGAAGGTAGCAGAGCTATTTAGCTGGAGCAAGGGTTAGGTGATCACAATGGCCTGATCACCAAAATGCAGTGGAGTTCCTGTGGAGTTACTGTAATAGTTCAGGTCAGTCAATCTGGATTTATCTCTTCCAGGTATGTGAAATAGATGTCACTCAGATCAGGAAATGCTGCCAAGAATATTGCAGACCACATATGATCCAAACAGAGTATACAGGACACTCTCAAACAAGATCTGAGGAGACCAAAGTCCAGGAGCTATGAACTCTCTCACTGTTCCCAAAGATCTCCCTTTGGGGCTGACAGTTCAACCCCCTCACAAGACTCTCTCAGAATTCTGAGAGTCAAACCTTTGAACATTTTCCCCTTGCACTCTAGGCAAAATCTGCTATTCTCATATTGCCATCCAATACATTTTCCTGTATCTTTTATTCCTTTCTCTCATTTTGCATGGACTCTTTTCACGTATAATTTTTATCACATTATGATCTGAAAAAGTTGTATTTATAATTTCTGCTTTCCTGCATTTGTTTGCAATATTTCTATGCCCTAGTACATGGTTAATCTTTGTATATGTATCATGTACTACTGAGAAGAAGATATATTCCTTTTTATTCCTATTCCGTTTTCTCCAGATATCTATTAACTCTACTTTTCCTAGTATTTCATTCACTTCCCTTTCTTCTTTCTTCTTTATTTTTTGGTTCAATTTATCTAGTTCTGAAAGGGGAAGATTGAGATCCTCCATTAGTATGGTCTTACTATCTATTTCCTCTTTGTGTTACTTTAATTTTTCCTTTAGAAATAATGATGCTAGACTATTTAGTACATAAATGTTTAGTAATGATATTATTTCATTGTTTATAGTGCCCTTAAACAAAATGAATTTTTCTTCCTTATCTCTTTAAATCAGATCAATTTCTACTTTAGCTTTGCCTGATATCATGGTTGCTACTCCTGCTTTTTTTTTTAATTTTTTTTTAAACCCTTAACTTCTGTGTATTGACTTATAGGTGGAAGATTGGTAAGGGTAGGCAATGGGGGTCAAGTGACCTGCCCAGGGTCACATAGCTGGGACATGTCTGAGGCCAGATTTGAACCTAGGACCTCTTGTCTCTAGGCCTGGCTCTCAATCCACTGAGCTACCCAGCTGCTACTCCTGCTTTTTTAAAAAATTTAGATGATGCATAATAAATTCTGCTCCAGTCTTTTACCTTGAATCTGTGTGTCACCCTGACACAAATGTGTTTCTTGTAAACAACATATAGTAGGATTCTGTTTTTTAATCCACTTTGCTATCTGCTTCCATTTAATGGATGGGTTCATCCCATTCATATTCAGAATTATGATTACTAATTGTATATTGTCCTCCATTTTGTTATCCCCTTTAAATCCTGCTCTTTACACTTTCTCTCTGTTATTCCTCACCAGTGTTTTGTGTGTTGTCTCTCTCCTTCCATCTTCCACTCCCTCCAATTACTTCCCTCTTCCCTTTTCTTATTCCACTTCTAATTCTCTGTGGAATAAGACAGAATTCTCTAACCCACAGAGTATATTTGTTTTACCCTGTCTGAGTTCTTTCTGATTAAAGTTTAAACGTTGCCTGTCACCACTCTTATCCTCCCCTCTCTATAAAGATTTTGCCCCCCTCTTTATGTTATATCATTTACCCCATTCTATCTCTCCCTTACCTTTTCTCTCAGTACAAACTACTCTTTTAGCCCTTGATTGATTTTTTACATATCATTAATAAGCATACCTATCATATCACCTACATACATATCATTCCACATCATCACATTTACATATACATCATATAAAAATATACATCATATCATCATAATCAGCTTACTTCTTCACCCTCTTTCTGAGTAAATTCCTTCTATCTTCTCTACTACTAAAAGTAATTTTTGAGAATTACAGAAATCCTCTTTCCATGTAGACATATAAACATTTTGACCTTAATTAGTATCTTAAATTTTCTCTTTTTTATTTAAAATTGTGGGCTTCCCTTGTGTCTTATGTTTGGACTTCAGATTTTTTGTTTAGGTCTGGCTTATTACTCAGGAATGCTTGGAAATTTTCTATCTTACTGAAAGATCATGTTCCCCAGAAAGAATAAACTCTGTTTTGTTGGATAGGTGACTCTGGTTTGTAAACCTAAATCTTTTGCCTTCCTGAATATCAAATTCCATACTTTTTCATCCTTTAATGTAGAAGTCACTAGGTCCTTTGGGATCCTGATTATAGCTCCATGGTATTTGAATGATTTCTTTCTGGCTTCTTGAAATATTTTTTCCTTGGCTTGTGTGAGAAGGGAATTTGTATTTTGATTTGATAAATCAGATATTTAGATTTCCCTTTTATTAGTTGTGAATTTGGGTCAATCAGCAACCAAGGAATTAATCACACAGGCACAGTCTCCCTGGGTGATTCCAGGCTAATTGAAGAATTGTGATTGGTGCTTGGGTGGTAATGTAGGAGAGCTAGTGAATGAAGGGAACAATATATAAGGTGAGACCCAGCAGGAATCAGGAACATGGGAGGTGTTGTTTCTGAAGCTGAGATTCAGAGATAGATTCTGGGTTGTTAGCATTATTGTTGAAATCTCCTCAATTTTGGTTCTTGGGAGATTAATGTGCCTAGTTTCCCCAATGGATCATTTCAAATAAACCTCAAAACAGGAGAGAAATAAAAAAGAAAGAAAACAAAACAATAATTAATAGATTAATTGACAAAAAAAAGTCAATTAAAGGGCATTTCCCCTTTGGCATAAGAATTTACATTTAGAATAAATGTATTCAACCCCCTTCAGTTCAGTTCCTTTTTCTTTGCATCACTTTTATTTCTCCTTACATCGCTTTCATTTCTCTTTCCCACTTTTCCTCTGCTTCTCTTAATTGATTTTTGAAGTCTTTTTTGAGTTCTTCTAGAATCTATGTCCAATCCATATTTTTTTTTTGGAGTTTGGGTGTGTTTCCTTTGCTTTCACTGTCCCTTTCTTTTTCTGTACCTTGTTCTTTATCTTTATAAAAATTCTTTAGAGTTAGGTGCTTTTTTAATTGTTTGTTCATTTTTCTATTTAATTGTAGGTAGTCTTGGGGGGATGATTTGGTGGTCTGAGGGCTGAGAGCTCTGAGAGCCCTTTCCCTCTGCTGATTCAATTGGCCCTTGTGATGCTGATAGCTTAAAAACTTGCCTCAGGCTTAGGTGTGTGCTTTTGATTTCATTCTGATCTTTATCAGGTCAGGGATGATCAAATTCTAGCCTCAGGCTTAATCTCAAATTTTTGGTTTCACAGTGTAATTGATCCAATCAGACATACCCTTGATTGTCCTGTCTTGGTTCTCCACCCTGATTTTTAGGTAAATAGATCAGTATTTAGTACTATCATCCATCCCAAAGTGTGAATTAAGTCTAGGATTTCCTGGGCTGGGGTTCCAGACTTCTCCTCTGGTTTGAAATTTCAAAGGACATGGGTTGGCTTTTACCTCTATTTCCTCAGGCAGGGTCTCAGGGTCTGGATGTTGGCTTGGGAATAGTTTCCCAAATCTCAGAAAGCAGATGTGGGGAGGGGATGGTGTGTGATTCTCTTTTGGCTTGCTCTTCCCTCCTTGCTACAGCTTCTTGCTGGGTCTGCTCTCCTCTCCTCCAGTGCCCCAGATGTTTATTGCCTACCTTTTTTTTTTTTTTCTTTTCTTGAAAGTTGCTTCACTCTGTCTTCTTGTTGGTTTTTTCACTCCTGTATTCATTTTGTGGCAGTATTTTAATCTTGGTTGGGGAAGATTCTTATGGTGGCACAGAGCTTCTGAGGTTTACTCTGACATCTTGGTTCCACCCCTGGAACTTCCAACCTTATCTTTTAAGCAAGATTTTAAAAACAGTAGGATAGCAAACTAATCCACCAGTTACTCAAACATCCCATACCCATAGTCCCTAAAGTTTCTAGGGAAAGGAAAGAGATAATTTTTTCCCACATCTTAATTTTCATTTTAATTATAGGACTTTGATTTTTAAATCAAATTCTATTTACATTGTTGTAATCACAGGCCATGACATAGAATGCTAACTTTACAAGTGTGTCTTTTGCTAATCCACAAACAAGTACTTATTAAACATATACTATATATCAGATAGCTTGTGGATTTTTATAAAAATAAAAAGATGAGAAATACTCTGAAGGAGTAGAGGAATATATATATATATGTTTTGTCAAAAGAAGGGAATTTTAGTTTAGAAAGTCTCAAACTTTATGAGTAGAATCACAGGACTGCCAGGAGTCAAGTTTTCATTAGCAGCGGATAATATGGCAGAGAATTGCTATTTACCAGCTGTGTGGCAATAGGCAAGTATCTTAGTTTCCTCCTCCATAAAACAGGGATAATAATAGCTGTAATAAATATTTCATGGAGTCATATGAAGCAGATATGTTAATGTGTCTAAAGTACTTTATAAACTTTATATATGTTATTGAGCATCTAAACTAAAGGGAGATGACACTGAAAGTATAATCAATGTTTCAGTTTTCCAAGACTGACATGTTTTATTGTTTTTTTTCTGAGACCACCCCCTTCATCATTTATTAAAACACAATAATAATCCATCACAATTATATGGCAAACTTGTTCATCCATTCCCTAACTGATGAGAGTCCCTTGAGATTCCAATTCTTTGCCACCACAAAAAGAGCTGCTACAAATATTTTGGACATATAGTTGAGTCCTTTTCCTTTTTATTTGATCTCTTTGGGCAATGACTTTGTAATGGTATTACTGGATGAAAGAATATGTTCAGTTTTATACTCCTTTTGGCATAGTTCCAGGTTGTTCTTAAGAATGATTGAACCAATTCACTATTCCACCAACAATTCATTAATGTTTTTCCTTATTCCCTCTAACATTTCTCATTTCTGATAGGCAAGAAATAGCAAGTCAGAGCTATTTTAATTTGCCTTTCTCTAAACAATCATGATTTAGAGCACTTCTTCATGTGATTATAGATACCTTGATTTCTTCTTCCCCAAACTGCCTATCCATATTCTTTGACCATTTGTCATTTGGGGAATGGATTTTGTTTTTGTTTTTATTTTTTATAAATGTGATTTAGTTCCCTATATACACTTGAGGAATGAGTCTTTATAAAGGAAATGCTTCAAAATATTTGATATTATTTCATTTTCTATTGCTCTTGCTTTGTCTAAGATTATGATTGCTATTATTGCCTTTTTTATTTCAGCTGAAACATAATAGATTCTGCTAGAGTCCTTTATTTTTAACTGTATCTTTTCTTTTTCAAGTATGTCTTTTTTATACAACATATTGTTGAATTCTGGCTCCTAATATATTCTGCTCTCTGCTTCTGTTTTATGAATTAGCTCATCCCATTCACTTTCACAGTCATGATTACTAATGGTGTATTTCCCTTCATCTTACTTTCTTCTCTTTATCCTTCTCTTTATCTTTTTATCCTGTCCCTTCAAAAAAGTCTGTTTTACTTCTGACTACTGTCTCTTTTAACATACTTTCTCTTTCATCAACTTCCTCAGTATCTCATCCACTTCTCTAATTTCTCTGTTGGGTAAGATAGTATTTTACACACACACACACACACACACACACACACACACACACACACACACACACACACACATAGGGAGAGATTGTGAGAGAGCCAGAGACAGAAACGGAGAGAGACAGAGAGATACTTCTCTCTTTTAAACAATTCTAATGAAGTTGAATAAGCATCACCTGTCAATTCCTCCCCTATAAAAGCTCTTTCCATACACCTCTTTCATGTGAGAGCATTTTCCCCACACTATCTCTTCATTCCCCTCTTTGCTCAGGACACTCCTCTTTTTCACTTCTACATTTTTTTGGAGATCATCCCAACATAATCAATTCATAATTATGTCCTCTGTCTAATTGCCTCAATAATGACAAAATTCTTAGGAGTTTCATGTATTATCTTCCCCTACTGGAAAGTAAACAGTTTAAATTTACAAAGTCTCTTTTGATTATTCTTTTATGTTTAGCTTTTTATACTTCTCTTGTGTCTTCCTTTAAATGTTAATTTTTCTCTTCAGCTCTGGTCTTTTCATCAGAAATTCTTGAAAATACACCATTTCTTTAAATATCCACTTTTTATACTGAAAAATTATACTCAATTTGGTGGGGGGGGAGGGGTTTGATGATTCTTGATTGCAATCCTAGTTCCTTTACCCTCCCAAACATCAAATCCCAATCCTTCCATGCCTTTTATGTAATTTTATATCACTAAAACTTGGGTGGTCCTGATTGTGAAGCTCCATGATATTTAAATTGTTTCTTTCTAGTTGCTTAAAAAATTTTATCCTTGATTTAAGAGCTCTGAAATTTGGCAATAATATTCCTGGGAGTTTTTATTTGGGATCTCTTTCAAGAAATTATTGGCAGAGTCTTTCTATTGCTATTTCACCCTCTGCTTTTAAGAGAGCAGGATAATTTTCCTTGAAGATTTCTTGAAGCACAATGTCATCCTTTTTTATATTTTTCATCATGATTTTCAGGTAGACCAACGTAATAAGGAACTTCTGGGATAAGATGTAAGATATCTTGAGTGACAGGAACATTGGTTAAAGACTTTGGAATGTGCCCAGGGTTGTGTGAGCCAGGGCCAGAAGACAGTTGGAACCACCCTATAAATACCCAGGGACAAGAGCAAACTGGGTTTCATTTTTGAGAATTCCTGGGAGGAGGGTGGATTGGAGGCCCTAGACCTACAATCCAGCAATCATATCTGAGTGCCATAGGAAATCAATTACATGCTAATTAATATTAGCTAATTGATTAATTAGCTAAACTAATAAATAATAATAATAAGAGACATCACCACAACCAACAAGAAGAATATCACCAACCTTTCTTATCCTTTGGCTTGTGTCATGGCTGGGATAAGCCAGGGATTGAGAGAGGGAGAAGAAAGCTCCAGCCTATTACTAAATCTATTATCCATTTGATTCAGTTGACCTTTATCCATTTAGACTTAGCTTAATATTCCCAAACCCTTTATCCTATTTCCTTGTTCCTAACCCTTATAGAGAGTAAAAAATACTGTTATGGTTCAATCAAAGAATATTGGTGTTCCTTTCCTAATTGGTGAATCATCTATAGCTGATTAGGGAAAGGATTTATAAACCACAGTCAGAATAGCATTTATCCAGCAAGCATATCTATACCAGCCCAAACCAACCCTTTACCATCAAATCCAACCCCAAGCTAGGACTAGAGGAGTTGCTAAACACTTAAACAACTTCCATTAAGTTTCTGATTTGGGCACTGTTGTGGGGCAGAGGCTTGGCTAAGCTTATCTTTGTAGGCTTGGGATCACTGACTCATTGGGTAACCACCTGGCAAACATTTTAACCACCAGCCCAGATTCATCCAGTGCCTGTGATTTCCAGTGCCTACTTGGTAGACTCAGTCTACAGAGCCTTTCAGGCCAAGTGAAGCTTAGCAGCCGTCTTTTTATCAATCTGCCTCCATTTTCCCCACAACCGTTTTTGGCGAGCCAGCCAGGAGTCAAACCTGGAATCTTCTGATGAGACCCAGTTTGCTGTTGTCCCTGGGTATTTATAGGGTGGTCCCAACTGTCTTTTGGCCCTGGCTCATGCAACCCTGGGCACATTCCAAAATCTTCAACCTACATTCCTGTCATTCAAGATATCCTCCATCTTGTCCCAGAAGTTCCTTATTACACCAATAACTTTTAAATTATCTCTCCTCAATCAATTTTCTGGATCATTTGTTTTTCTAATGTGTTAGTTCACATTTTCTTATTCTTTTTACATTGTTTTGACTTTGTTTTATTTTTTTCTTAATATCTCATTGAATCATTAGCTTCCAGTCACTCAATTCTAATTTTTAAGAAATTTATTTTCACCAAACATTTGTACCTCTTCTGTTTTAGACAATTCTGTTTTTCAAAACATTTTTTCCTTCAATAAACTTTTATACTTCTTTTTCTGTTTAGCCAATTCTGTTTCCTAAAGAGTTCTTCCATTTAGTGGATATTTGAGCTTCTCTTATCACTTGGTCAATTGTGTTTTTTTAAGATGTTATTTTCTATTCTATCTTTTTGTCTCTTTTTCCATGCTATTAATTTCATTTTCATAATTTTCTTGAATAACTCCTTTTATTTTCTCAATTCTTCCTTTCCCACTCTTATTTCTAATTCTTCCTGAAATTCCTGATGGGTTTGCTCCAATTAACACTTTTCTTTTAAACTTTGCTTATAGCTATATTCACACTGTAGTCTTAAGTTTATTTCTAAGTCTTTCCTGCCTATTTAGTAGGCTTTTGTGGACAAGTTCTTTTTTATGATGTTTACCCAGTTTTCTCATCCGATTTCTTGGCTTTGAGTTTTATGTTAAAGTTAGACTCTTCCCACTTTGGATAGTTATGCCACACTTACTTTTAGAATTTTTGTGCTGCTCTTTTCAAAGCTAGTCCTTGTGATCTGAAAGTTTCAGTACTTTGAATGGTTTACAATCTAGAGAGAGCTGTATTCAATGCTCTCCTGGTCTCTGCTCTGATCTTTACCTAGAAAGGGTCTCTGCTAACCTCCAGCCACAAATTGTGGCTATACTTTTAGTCCTGACCTGTGACTAGGGCCCCAGTCCTTTATGATGGATCATGAGGACTCCACTCCACTTTGCAATTGTGATACAAAACTTTTTGGGGGCAATAAAGTTGCCAGTCAGCACCAGCTACTCCTAGTGTTAGCAAATGATGCTCTGTAATCTCTCCCCAAATATTTTGTCTGATCTTTTCCATGAATAATTCAAAACTGCCATTGTTAGGGCTATAAATGATGCCTCCAAGGCCCCAAAATGGTGTCCCTGCTGCCCTCTGAGCCAGTGCCAACCCCTGAGCCATAGACCTCTCCTGCAAAACTCCCAAGTCATCTTAACTTAGAAAAATATCTCCCTCTAAACTTGCTGACTGATGCCCCAAAATTTTATTTGTAGCAATTAGTTTAAATGTATTTAGAGGGGAGTGTTGGAAGAATTTGTCTGGGTCCCAGTCTTCAATCAGTCATCTTAGCTCAGTTCTTTAGTCCTTAATTTTTAAGCATCTAAAGGAATTCTGAGACCAAAAAAAAAAAAAGATAGAAAACTCTGGTTGAGGACATTCAAATTTTTATGTAGTTTCCTCTACAAAGCACAGAAATCCAGGTAGGGTAGAAAAAAATGATACCTGCTCTTAGCTCAAATGCTTATAATAAAAGAAGAAAAGAAGAATATAATTCTTCATTAATTTTTTTTAGCTAGTAGTAGTAATAATAATCACAAATTTTAAAAACATACATTGGGCATGAATTTTCATTTTGCTGCAGCTGTTTTGTTCTTTGGGTTAGCTTGATAAAAATCAATACCATTATAATTGTATCCATTTAACAACACAGAGACATCACAGATTTGAACATCATTTCACTTTTTTCCCTTAAATTAACAAATCAAAGAAATAAACTACCAAAGCTTGACATTTAATCAAGAAAGATATTTTTTCACTTAGCCACATTCTTAATATTTTGATAAAAATATTATAGATATAGAAAACTGTATTTCTTTCCTATGAAAGTATAAACTGAATACAACACAATACTTAACATTTATAAGGAACCTTGAATTTTTGCAAGTTTTTGTTCTAGAATAATAAAAGCATTTGTATGTATGGAGGGGTTATATAAAGCATACACTGTAAGTAGACAGTAAATATTAAACTATACTTGGTGTAGGAAAATGAAAAATGTATTTGTACAAAATATGTAAGAGGTAAGCCTCCTTGAAATTCTGTATTGTTCAAATGGTAGAAAAAATCAACTATGTTTCATGCTGGTGGCTCATCAACCAAAGGAAATAAGACCTTTCTTTAGGCAACTTATTCACTTTATGATACAAAAGTTTGACTTTATATAGAACTACCTAGTAGATCCAAGTTGTTTCTGTTGCCCTTTGCAAGATGTATGCTTAAAACATGTGGGCATATATATCTGTATTGCAACTGGCTTTGAAGTATTCTACTGCTCAGTGGGGGACGATTTAGCATCTGCTCTGTATTTTTGCTTGAAGGATTGTCTTTTAAATCATGAATTCTGCCTCAGATAGGTAAAGATACTTGTTAAAATTCTATTTTTTCCATTGCATCTGCCTGTTGACCATAGATACGAAGTTCTCCTTTCCAGACATAAAGTTCTTCAACCTCCATAGAAAGTAACCAAGCTATTATTGTTAAGTTCTTTGGTCAGAGGTAATTTCTTTTTGATTTTACACCCTGATCCTTTCAGTGCCCTAAACTTGAAGATAATCTCAACCTTTTCTTTTTCAATTTGTACAGAATTAAAAGCATTTTCTGTGTTGCAAAGACTATCAGGATCTTTTTAGCCCTATTATTATTATTATTTTTTAAACCACAGAATCAAAGAATGGGAGAGTCAAACAACCCCTATGCCACAGGAAGCCCTTCCATCAAATATCTGGGAGTCATTATTTAATTATTTTTAGACTGCTAGGAAACTACTTAATATATTTAGAATCCAAATTATCATTATTTTTATTGGCACCACTATATGCATTACATCCACCATATACAAAGTTCTGGAGCAAGCTATGAACAAACTATTTTTTCTAATTTCCTGCATTTTCCATTAGGTATTTTCTTTGATGTTTTAGTATGTTGATCAATGAGAACAGTTAAAAATGAGTTGTAAATAAATAAACCCTTTTGATCTTCCTTGAAACATAAGACACACATAGTAAACAAAGTAAGAAAACTGGTTTAATCTACATTTAATTTAATATTTAGTGTCCTTGGCTCACAGGAGGGGATGAATACATATTTGTTGTTTGATTATCAAAGAACTTATTTTTTCAGGCAACATACAAAAACTCCCTGGATATTATTGCTCAAACAGTTGCTGATTTAAAAATAAAATTATTAATATTTTGCTGTTTTGTAATATTAAACTTTCATAGTGACCAATTAAAATTGTTTCCCAAGTACAAAGGAAATTTAGTGAAGTTGTTTTATGACCTGCTATCAGTTTTTTTTGTAAGTAATAATATTAATGATAACCTTTAGTTAAAAAGAAGAAATTACAGATATTTGGTTTTGTAACTGTAACTCTAGAAGGAGAGGATATTTCAGTTTATGAAAGAGTTCTATAACTTCACATCAAAATAGAAAAATATTGTTCCCAACATTTCTATTTTCTTTGCATTATGAATGCATCAATATGGTCATTGTTCTGATATTCCAATCTCTCTAATATTAACCAATGTTTTTGAATATGATAATAAATTTTCAAAGTTGGCTATAAATAAAGCCTTTTAAATATGACAACTTTTGTCTTCTTAAAGTAATAGATCTTTAACAGCCATTTATTAAATCTCAAATTTTTCTTATTTTTACTTAGAATATTTTTAATGTGGGCATTTATGAAATCAAAAGTTTGCATGGAGCTCCAAAACACTCAACACTCCCTCTCTTTCTCTCTCCTTCTCTCTCTATCCATGTGTAGTATATATATAAATATATATACATGTATATGTATATATGCACTTTTTTCTTCCTCCTGCTTTAGTATAGGCAATTCTGAATAAATGTATATTGTAATGAAAGCTTTTATAGATTTGTTTACATTTTTTTCCTCTTTTCTTCAAAACATACTGCTTATTTTTCTCAGTATGACTTAAAAACTTCTCCCACCATACATTTAATTAGAAATGTTTACCATATACACATATAAATATCCCAACTTTGAGGAAAGTTTTGTCAAAATTAGTACCCCCCCAAAACATATTCATATCAAATCAAGAATGATTTTTTTTTACTTTAAAAATTAGAAAACTAAATGGTACAGTGGATAGATTGCTGGACCCATAATCAGGAAGACTTATTTTTCTGAGTTAAAAACTGACCCTAGATACTTACTAGCTATGTGTTCTTCATTAAGTCACTAAAATCTATTTTCCTTAATTTCCTCATCTATAAAATGAACTGGACAAAGAAAAGGTAAACTACTATCCTATCTTTAGCAAGAATCCTCAAATAGGGTCACAAAAATCTCATCATGACTGAAAAAAGCTAAATAACTAAACAATCACAGTTTGCCAGGCTGTGCATGGCCAAAGGATGCAAATAGAAAAACCTGAAAATGTTTCTGCCATCAGTACCTAATAAGATTTTTTTTAATGCTAACTCTCATAAAAATGTGGGTTTGCATCTCACCCAGAATCAGGCTCCCAAGAACAAAATTGGGAGAAACAAACATTTTTATATGCAAAGAGAGAGCCCTAATTTAAAATATCTGACAAATTTAACACTAGGATCAAGAGGTGTATGGGTTTTACTTTATAAGCCTCTATTTTTAAAATTAATAAGATTATGCGACTGAAGTATCTCTGCTTAATCTCATAAGAAGGGTATAGAACTCTGATCTCTTCATTTTCTAAACACTGGAGTGAATCTCTTCTTTAATAGCTAGTCACTATGGCATACAATTAATGAAAAAAATGATTAATATTAAATATTCTTTTTAACTTGTTATTAGGAAATATATTTTCTTTATTTTGTAATGTTTATTAATTAGCTTGACATGTGGCTGTTGTTTTTTTGTTTTGTTTTGTTTTAGTTTCACTTTGAGGGCCATTTTATCTTACATTTCCAAATTTATATTGCCAGTAAAATATTACATAGAAATTCATGTTAAGGTTAATTCACCTGAACTGGAATGTCTGCTTATGGGAAATCCAAGAGATTACAATAAATGCTAATTATTTTTTAACAATATTGAATCAGTTTTACTTCCCTTATACTTAATTCATCCCTTTCCTTCCTACATTAAAAATGTGTCCAAGAAAGTAATTCTTTTTTTAATTAAGTAATTGAATATCTCAATTTACATGAATTTTTTTATCACCTACATATTTATATGTTATAACCTTAAATCATCTATGACTCTTAGACAGTAAGCACAGCCACGATGTGGCTCTAGAAATGCCCATGCCATGGACAACATATATAGATCATTTTGGATGCTTAACTCAGATATTAGGTTTTAAACCACAGCCACATAATACATAAAACAATAAATTATGTAATGTACAATTTACCTCTCTGGTTGGGGGAAGGGGAAGATAGTTCTCAACCTGGCTTTGTAGAAAGCTGAGGATGGATTCTGTCCACCAATGAGAAAAAAGACAAGAGGTCAAATAAAGCAAATAGGCTACTGAAAGAAAAATTAGATTTATTAGCTTAATAAGGAAGACTTCATAGGAAGGAATTTTTAGCCTTTGAAAATTTAGGTTTGGCTTATGTATCTTTTCAATTCTTCATAAAATATATAGCCAATCAGCAGAATTCCTTAGCATCTTTCCTTAACATTTTTTTCATTATTCTCTTGATATTCTTGACCCTTTACTTTCCAAATTTACTAAGTTAATCTCTAATCAATAATAATAGATTAATGGGAATATTTTTCTGTAGTAAAAAGAAACCTGAACATTGCACTTCCCACACCAATAATTAGTTCACCAATTTTAGTTGCACAATATTTTTACAATTTATTTTATTTTTACATAAAACTATCATACATAATGTTACAATAATATGATTCATATGATTTGTTATAAATATATTATAGATTATAATAAATGTGTATATCTAAGAGAAATAAATTCTCATTTTAGTTATATTCAAAAATCTGTCTCATTCCTTTTTTTCATTTTTTCTCCCAGCATCTACCCTTCTCCTTTCCCAATAAGGCACATAATATGTTTTAAATTGTGTATTTTTATCACATAGCATATATTTCCCTGTTCATCATGTGAAACAAGACATATAATTCTTATATTAGAGAAAAATTTATTGAGGAAATAAGGTTAAGAATTGTTTATAATAGTTAAGTCATTCACAATCATCATATATTATTGTTATTGAGTACAATGTTTTCCTGGTTCCATCACTTCATATATTTCTTTCCAGGTTCGTGTTTGTGTTTGTGTTTGTGTGTGTGTGTGTGTGTGTGTGTGTGTGTGTGTGTGTGTGTAATTATCTTATTGTCATTTCTTTTATCACTCAATAGCATTCCATTATAATCATATGCCATAACTTGTTCAGCCATTCCCCATTTGATGGATATCCCTTTAGCATCCAGTTCTTTGCTACCAGACAAAAGTATTCCTATAAATATTTTGGAACAAAGAGTGTCTTTTCCTTTTTCCTTAATCACCTTAGGAAATAAACCTAAAGTGGTATTACTGTGTCAAAAGGTATACACAGTTTTAAACTTTTGGATTATAATTCCAGATGACTCTCCAAAATGGCTGAATCAGTTCACAGTTCCACCAACAATGTATTAATGTCCCTATTTTTCCACATCCTCTCCAACATTTGTAATTTTGTCTTTTAATTGCATTTGTCAATCTGCTAGGTATAGGATGATATCTCACAGTTAATTTGATTTCTATTTCTCTAATCAATAATAATTTAGAGGATCTTTTCATATTGTGATATGTAGCTTTGAATTCTTCATTAAAAATTGTACCTTCATATCTTTTAACCATTTATAATTTGGGGAATGAGATATCCTCATATATTTGACATCATTCATTATATATTTCAGATATGAGAACTCTATCCAAAAAACTGCCTATAATTTCCTCCCAACTTATTGCTCTCCTAATTTTGCCTATATTAGTTTTATTTCTGTAAAACCTTTTCAGTTTAATGTATTGTTATCCATTTTACATTTCAAAACACTTCCTATCTCTTGTTTACTCATGAATTATTCTCTTTTTCATAAATCTGATTGCTTATGATAGCTCCCTTTATGCCTAGGTCATATATCCATTTTCATTTAATCTTTGAAAATGGTGTTAGATAATGGACTATATCTAGTTTCTGCCAAGCTGCTCCAGTTTTCCCAATAAATTTTATCAAATAGTAAATACTTCTTTCAAAATCTTGGAACTTTACCTTTGTAAAAAGGGTTGCTATACTCTTTTATGACAGTTTGTTGTATGTCTATTCTTTTCCACTTAGAATGAATTGGAGAGTGTGCTATCCCACTTTTCTGGTGCTGAGGCTTTGGGCTTGGTGTCTGGTTTGCACCAGGTCCTGGGATCTAGCTGCTGGCTTACACTAGGTGGGAGGAGGGGGGTTCTCCCTGCTGGCCCCTGATGGGAAGCCTCACTACTGCCTTGCTCTGCTGGAAGACCTCCCTGTGAGTGTGTATGGAGGCGCAGACTCTCTGCTAGAAAGATCCAAAGGCAGGCCTCTCTGCTGACCATCCCTTAGGGATGGAACTTCCATGTTGGCCATCCCCAGAGGCAGACGCTTGCTTCTGGCTGGCCCCAAGGGGTGCAGCCTTACAGGAGGCTTGTGTCAGGTTGGGACATCACTGCCAAAAGGACAGGGCTTTTTTTTTTACTGTTGTTTGAAGGGGAATTTGGGAGAACGTAGAAGGGAGAATTCTTTCCTCTGCCATTTTGGCACCACAAGTCCCTCATTCTCATCCTTCTGGTTCAGATCCAATGAGAAATGATAATGAGAAAAGTTGCTATTTTACAACTGTTACATAGTTGAACAAAAAACTATTTTTTGTAGTTTAACAATATTGTTTGGATGTAAAACGTCGACTCCGTGAAAGCATTCTTGGTCCATCTCCAGTACCAGACAAGACAACAGGGAGTATATGAAACACATCTTGTTCCCACATTATTTTAATCCTATTGGCAAGGTCTCCAGCTAATACTTTGAAGGTTTGTTTCATGTAGGATAAGAAGATTATGGATATTGTTATGACAGCACTTCTGAAAAATTAAAATTAAGTATGTATCACTCAGTGCAATGTTCAAGTGATATGTTTCCAATTTGTGGTATTAGTCTAGCTTCAATACAATTTATTGATTGTTATCTCAAAGATGTTTCAAATAGTTTCCATCATTTCCTTATGTTATCTATATGGATTCCTAAGTCCAAGTTCCTATTATTATATTTTACTTTGCTTAAAACCAGTGACTATCTGGAGCAAATTGATATGCTTTACCTTTGAATGGACATGTATTCATCAGAACTGATAGCTTTAAAATTCTATTTGTATCATTTTTATTTCCATGTGCCATAAAAGTGAGATCACATTAAAGAGCCTGTCAGAAAGAACAATATATCTTTGTACTAGATACAAAAAGGGGGGGGGACAAATTACCAACTAAAAATCATTGAAGGAAAAGAATGAAAATATATAACCAGTGTTTATAACGTTTGGGATTCAAATATCCATACAGATGCACTTATGACAGGCTATACTAATGGCAGAAATAATACTAAAGTTAACAAAATCAACAATTCTTTTTCCCATTTATCTTATGGAATGCTTAAAACATATTTTGGCATGTGTACCCTGAAACACGATAACACTAATGAATCCTGGGCAAGAGATTCCTTTTTTCTGCTTGCCTTCTTTACGTTCATTGCCTCCTCTCAGATGATCTACCGAATGTATCCCCTCACATTGCTAAATTCAATAAAATTGTATCTTCCCTCTCTTAACATTGGCCTCCCTGAGCGGAATTTCCTATTAATCAACCTTATACAGCTTCAGTACTAACTTATTTACATTTATGTGTGTATTCACATAATTTTCTTGTTTTATTAATTTCCTAATATGTATTTCTTATAACAAAAGGAAAAAAAAGACATTGTTAGGCCAAACATACAATAGCAATAGCAGATGACAGCTTATATAATATTTTACATCCATACCCCACTCTACTTCCTCAACTTTTTTAATATAAGGAGAGAGATGAATATTGTCATCTCCTTTTTGTGCCCATGACGGATCATCAAAGTTTTATTATTCTTTGTTTAATAATTTGTTCATATTATAGGCTCTTTATATATTATTCTTGTAGCTCTTCATTTTGTATCAGTATACATGTATATCTATATCTATATTATATATTCATATTTTTTAATTCCTGAAGTTCATTTTATTTAGTGTAATGATATTACATTGTATTCATATATTATAATTCATATACAATAATTCATACACTAAAATTCATATACTACAATAGCTTTTCCCCAATCTAGGAGTACCTACTTTATTTCCACTGATTTGTAAACACTAAATCATATATTTTTTTTAAATGGAAGAACTATTATTGGTCAATTCATTCAGGCAAAAGGGATGTTTCCAAGGACTGTAGTTTATTTGTTAGTGACACTTAGCTGTGCTATTTTCCTTTAGGTAATCCTGAGATTTGTCAGAGCCAAGGGTATTGCATTCAGAGACTGATAGTTTGAAAATATGTCATAAGAAATTTTCACACCATGGTAAGATTTTGAGGCTTAGATATAAGCCTCAGGAGTTCTAAGTTGGAAGAACTAGACGGACTCTATTTTGAAGTGACCCTAATTATTTGATGTGGCAAAGGGAAGAACACATTGATATTATGGGTATCCCCATGAATTCGTTTTTTTTAAAATAATGGTGGAAGGTAGACAGAAGGATATACACACAGAGATACACACACACACACACACACACACACACACACACACACACACACACAAAACCATATAGGACCTATCCTTAATAAAGAATGACCTGAACAGAGCTAGTGACTTGTGACTGTGATCCAGGGAGCAGATTAGATGAAAAAAGAGAGATAAGTAGATAAGTAGCTAGATGATAGAAAAATAGAGTTCTTTACATATGCTAGGTATGGGGATACAAATAATGGAATCAGGTAAGTTCTCAACCTCAAAGAACTTAAATCCTAATAGGGGAAGACAACAAAAAGAGAAACTATAAAGGGAGGGAGTATTTGTAGGGAAGAGGCATCTTAAGACACATAAAGCTGCTGATTAAGAGATGGAAGAGTCTGAATTACTGAACTAATCTCACCCAAGGTGAGATCAAAAGGAGGGCATCTGGATTCTATTTGCCCTAAAGTGTATCTTTTTGTCATTTTAATTTGAGTTGATCACTTAAAAATGATCATTTCTATTTGGAAAGTAATCTTACATGCCAATCTATGACTGAATCAGACTCAAAAGGAATTTTTTTCCTAACATTTCACTTACCTACATGTAAATAGTTCTTTGAAATCTATTGTTTTCATTTCTAAAAATGTGTTTATCTTTCTGAAGGATAGGCAAAAGGACTAGACTTGATTTTATTCGTGTAATGAACTCATGATTGAGAAAATGTCCTCTTTTATGAAGATCTGCAGCTCAGGTCTAAGGTGCATAGAGCTTGATTGACTCATCCATGCTCACACAACCTATTTGTGTCAAAGGCAAGCCTTTATCCAGTATTTTCTTGTCTTTGAGGCCAGCTCTCTGTCCACCATAGCATATTACCTCAAGGCTTTTCTTTTCCTAGCTTGTCAAATTGTTGATAAAGTAATCTTAAAATAGCAATTATAGAGATACATTTAACTATCTAATTTTCACAACTGTTGCCAGGTTCTTGGAAAACTACAAAAGTCATTTTAATGCCACAAGACAATGTTAGCGAAGGATAGCTAGTTCTATCTCCACTACTAGATTTTTATCCCTGTTGGTAGGGCCTGTATATATGAGATATATTCTTTTGTTTCCTCAACACTCTCAATTCAATGCCATGTCATTATTAGACACTGGTTTAAATATTTATTGAATTAAGTGTATTAGGGAAATCAAGCAACTAAGCAACTAAGTTGGACCTGAATTCAAACTTGGGCTCAGGCATTTAATAGCCATGTAGCCCTGGACAAATCACTTCACATTATTCTGCTTTAGTTTCCTAAATGGTAAAGTGGGGATGAGAATATGTGTTTCACAGGGTTATTTTGAGGATCAAATGAGATAGTATTTGTAAAGTGCTTATCAAAATGCCTGCTCCATAGGAAACACTTCATATATGCTAAGAATGAAATTGGAGAAGGTGCATACTTTCACCCATAATCTGTACAAGGGCAGAGAGATGGAAGTTGGAATGTTGTGTGTGGGGAACAGCAAGTAGGACGATTTGAAAACTGACAAGAGATGAGTAAAGGCTTCATTTCAAAGAAATGATCGTCCAATTGAAATGGGAACACATAAATGTATAGTGAGAGAGATCCACATGGTCTTAAAGCATTCTTCAGACATGCTTTGGAGCCCAGTAGCAGCAATGGACAGTAGGGGTGATCTAGGGTTGAAAATTGACATGATAGATCTGACAGAAGGTCAAGGGGCATTCTGAATGACCGATTGCAAGAGAAGATCTGTTTGAACGATGGGATAAAATACAAACTTAAAAATTCATTCTGTTTGCCTGCTATTACTTAATGGACTAAAGTGATTGCAGACTTGCCTTTTTGGCTTCCCTGAACACTTGAGAAGTTATATTGCTGTCATCTGTCTTTGTTATAACTGTCTGAGACCATAAAGAATTGTACTCTGATGTAATATTTTATGCGTCTTGGGTGCTTTCTCTTATTTACAGTTTCAAAAATGAGGCCACTAATCATTGCCTACAATTTTAAAATATGGAACTATATTTCTATAAAGAAGGTGACTCCTCCACAAATAAACACATATATGTATACCCTAAAGAAACCTTGAGGTCTCCCATGAAGAATTTCTTGGGAAGTTTTGATATTCACAACTTAGTAATTGGGGATTTATAAGCAAATCTGTTTAAGAGACTTAAACATATCTAATCTAAAAAGTAGAGGTTTCAATCTTAAATTGTTTGCATTTAGTATTAAGCAAACTAGGATGCAAGTAAATTTAGAACAATATTTTCCTGATTATTGTGCTAAGGAGCAGGATTTGGCATGTTAAAATTTATATAATTCACTAAAAACAATCTCAAACATATTACAAATCTACTAAAACAATTTTCATTTTGTAATTGTAATTTACATACTCCATACTAGAGAAAATGTTTACTTATAGAGTAAAGCTTTTTTCCACCTTCCATAATTGTATAATATTAATCAAGTAAAACATTTAATTGCCAGAAGGTTTTACTTTATGTTATTGAATTCCAGGTAAATTATCTTCAGCTTATATATTCATAACTGTGTCCATAAAGATAAATTATATGTATGGGTGGTATTAGTCTTCATAACTACACAATGTTGAAAACATTCAAATCTTAATTTCCTTTTATTAATCTTAAGAAAAATTTTCAATCAAGTTAAAAAAATTTCATATAAGCCACTGTAAAAAACACAATAATCACAATGTCCAGAAGCTTACATCCCCTTTGGGGAGTTAAAACATGTATACAAACAAGGATAGTATAAGGAAAATTGAGGAAGGAGGGAACCAAGGTGATTGGGATGAACTTCATAGAGATGCAAGAAATCAAATTGAACTCTGAATCCTTGAAAATAAGGGATCTGAGTGGTAAAAAGGAAGAGACAGGGGGATTTCCAGGTTAAGATGTTGGCAGAGTAAGAAGCAGCTCTTAACCCCTCCTGACTAAAACACACAAAACTCCTCAAGGGGACATAAAAACAAGTCCAGACGAACGGAGGAACCCCACAACAGGGCAAAGTGTGGAAGGTACGTGGAATTGAGGCATTTCCATGCTATAAAAAGGTGAAACAGCTCTCACTAAATCGCGGGCTGAGCAACCACCCCACCCTCACCCCCTCCACACACAACACCTATAGTGCCGAAACCAGCTAAAAAGAAATAGAGCAAGTTTGGGGCATCCATCGAGTCATTGGCAGCTCCGGGGCCTGTTCCTGAGAGCAGCAAGATTTAGGACCCCAAAAAGCTAAAGAAAACACACAAACTCTGAGCGTGGGAGCAGAACACAGGCTCAGAGCGCAGGCGTGGGAGGAGGCGCGGGTGGAGGCACACACAGCCAAGAACTAAAGCTCTGAAACCCTGAGTGGGGAACCAGTGCAGACGGGTATATGACTGTGGAAGCAGCGCCCTGAGACTTGTAAAGAAACCTCTGGCAGAGGATCAAGCAAGGGGGACCACCAGGGGCTTGACCTTGGAAAAAACCAGAACTCAGACCTCAGGAGCCAAAGGACTGTGGACAGACCCTAAGCGTGAGGATAAACCTGAAAAGCTGCTGGGCTAACGATGGCTACCCAGTCTCAGGAAGTTCAGAAGAGAAAGATTAACAACAAGAAAAAGAAGTCTTTAACACTCGACAACTTTTACACAGAGAAAATCCAGACAACCGAGCAAACAGAGGAGGAGAACAAACAAGCATCCGGACCCTCCTCAAATAAGGAAAACTCCTCACAAGCTATGGAAGACTTCAAAACTGAGATTTTGAGGAAAATGGAAGAGATATGGCAAGAAAATAACTGTTTAAAAGGGAGAATCTTGCAAATGGAAAGTGAGGCTCAGAAACCAAATGAACTGATAAGCAAATTGAACACCAGAAATGACCAGATTGAAAAGGAATACCAGAAGATTATGGCCGAAAACCAGAAGATTATAGCCAAAAACCAGAAGATTACAGCCGAAAATCAAAAGATCATAGCCGAAAACCAAAAGATTATAGCTGAAAACCAATCCCTAAAGGCTAGAATTGAGCAATTAGAAGCTAATGATCTCTCAAGAAAACAAGAACAAATAAAACAAAGTCAAAAGACTGAAAAAATAGAAGGAAACATGAAATATCTCAATGAGAGAGTGATAGACCAAGAAAACCGGTCTAGAAGAGACAATTTGAGAATAATTGGTCTTCCAGAAAAACCAGAAATTAATAGAAACCTGGAATCCATATTAACAGAACTAATTCAGCATAATTGACCATATCAACAGTCTAACAAACAAAAATCACATGATCATCTCAATAGTTGCTGAAAAAGCCTTTGACAAAATACAGCATCCATTTGTATTGAAAACACTGAAAAGTGTAGGAATAGAAGGACCTTTCCTAAAAATAATAAACAGTATATACCTAAAACCATCAACAAACATCATATGCAATGAGGATAAATTAGAAGCCTTCCCAATAAGATCAGGAGTGAAACAAGGATGCCCATTATCACCTCTATTATTCAACATAGTACTAGAAACACTAGCAGTTGCAATTAGAGAAGAAAAAGAAATTGAAGGTATCAAAATAGGCAATGAGGAGACTAAGCTGTCACTCTTTGCAGATGATATGATGGTCTACTTAAAAAATCCTAGAGAATCAACTAAGAAGCTTGTAGAAATAATCAACAACTTTAGCAAAGTTGCAGGATATAAAATAAATGCACATAAATCATCAGCATTTCTATACATTTCCAACACATTAGAGCAGCAAGAAGTAGAAAGAGAAACACCATTTAAAATCACTAGAGAATATAAAATACTTAGTAATCTATCTACCAAAACAAGCACAGCAATTATATGAAAACAACTACAAAACACTTTCCAAACAAATAAAACTGGATCTAAACAATTGGAAAGCCATTGATTGCTCATGGGTAGGACGAGCTAACATAATAAAATGACAATTCTACCCAAATTAATTTACCTATTTAGCACCATACCTATTACACTACCAAAAAACTTCTTCACTGAATTAGGAAAAACTATAACAAATTTCATTTGGAATAACAAAAGATCAAGAATTTCAAGGGAAATAATGAAAAGAAATGTGAAGGAAGGGGGCCTAGCAGTACCAGATATTAAACTATACTATAAAGCAGCAGTCATCAAAACAATATGGTACTGGCTAAGAGACAGAGAGGAGGATCAATGGAATAGACTTGGGGTAAATGACATCAGCAAGACAGTGTATGATAAACCCAAAGAGCCCAACTTTTGGGACATGAATCTACTATTTGACAAAAACTGCTGGGAAATTTGGAAAACAATATGGGAGAGATTAGGTCTAGATCAACATCTCACACACTATACCAAGATAAATTCAGAATGGGTGAATGACTTGAATATAAAGAAGGAAACTATAAACAAGTTAAGTGAACACAGAATAATTTACTTGTCAGATCTGTGGGAAAGGAAAGACTTTAAAACCAAGCAAGAGTTAGAGAAAATTACAAAATGTAAATTAAATGGTTTTGATTATAGTAAACTAAAAAGGTTTTGTACAAACAAAAACAATGTAGTCAAAATCAGAAGGGAAACAACAAATTGGGAAAAAATCTTTATAACGAAAAACTCTGACAGGGGTCTAATTACTCAAATATACAAGGAGTTAAAGCAATTGTATAAAAAATCAAGCCATTCCCCAATTGATAAATGGGCAAGAGACATGAATAGGCAATTTTCAGGTAAAGAAATCAAAAGTATCAATAAGCACATGAGAAAGTGTTCCAATCTCTAATAATTAGAGAAATGCAAATCAAAACAACTCTGAGTTATCACCTCACACCTAGCAGATTGGCTAAAATGAAAGAAGGGGAGAGTAATGAATGTTGGAGGGGATGTGGCAAAATTGGGACATTAATGCATTGTTGGTGGAGTTGTGAACTGATCCAACCATTCTGGCTGGCAATTTGGAATCATGCTCAAAGGGCTATAAAAGAATGCCTGCCCTTTGATCCAGCCATACCATTGTTGGGTTTGTACCCCAAAGAGATCATAGATAAACAGACTTGTAGGAAAATATTTATAGCTGCTCTTTTTGTGGTGGCAACAAATTGGAAAATGAGGGTATGTCCTTCAATTGGGGAATGGCTGAACAAACTGTGGTATATGCGGGTGATGGAATACTATTGTGCTAAAAGGAATAATAAACTGGAGGAGTTCCAGGAGAACTGGAGAGACCTCCGGGAACAGATGCAGAGCGAAAGGAGCAGATCCAGAAGAACACTGTACACAGAGACTGATATACTATGGTAAAATTGTATGTAATGGACTTCTGTACCAGCAGCAATACAATGACTCAGGACAATTCTGAGGAATTTATGGTAAAGATGCTACCCACATTCAGAGGAAGGACTGCAGGAGACGAAACATAGAAGAAAAACAACTGCTTGAACGCATGGGTCAGGGTGGACATGATTGAGGGTGTGGACTCGAAACTACCACACCAATGCAACTACCAACAATTTGGAAATTGGTCTTGATCAAGGACACATGACAAAACTAGTGGAAATGTGCATCGGCCGTGGGTGTGGGGTGAAGGGGGGAGAAGGGGAAAGGAGGAGCATGAATCATGTAACCATGTTAAAAATGAATATTAATAAATGTTTTAAAAAAAAGCTATTCTCAGAACCACTCAAAAAAAAAAAAGGAAGAGACAGAAAATTCTAGGCTACATAGTATAATATAATGACTCCATAGACAAAGTTATATGTGATCATCTTTGTGCTATATATTAAGATCCAGAAGGAAATTGAGAAGTCATGTCCTTTAAACCCCTTCTGTTGGCAGATGAGGAAACTGATTTCCAAAGAGATTAAGTGATTTGTCCACAATTACAAAATAAAGTAAAAGAAATGGAAAAAAAACTTCACAACTTTGCTGTGTTTCTGAATTCATTTAAATGTAGTTATTCCATTTCATCTAAATATATATATATGTATATATATATGTATACATACACACACACATATATATACATATATATATATAAAATCAATCTTCATAGGTAAAGGAACATATGCTATAGGAAATTCCCTTTACCAAGGAAATCAAATACTGGTCAAATACCTCTGTTCCTTATCTCTTCTATCTTCTGTAATCTCTAATCACTCTTCCCTTTCTTTCTCATATGCATGTCAAATGTAATAGAGAATTTAAAGGGATAGAAAGAAGACATTTTTTGGCTTTCCATTGGCTTCATCTTTCAAACATATGAATGGTTTGTATTTGGGGGTATTGGTTAGAAATTTTTCCCACATATGGTTCAATTTTTAATTGAATGATTTTGTAAAATTTAATTTTATAGTAATAAGTTGTTAATTAACAAATGATGTTCCCCAGAGGAATAGTTTGAAATGATTACTTTCTAGTGGAAATAATTCCAAACAATACTCAGAGATAATTATGGATTCATGAAATCTAAGAATCTGAATGGCCTTTAGAAACCATCTAATCTAATACATACCTGAGCAAAAACCCCATCCACAATTGACAACTTCTAAATTTTGCATAATTATACTGAGTTTAAATGCATCCCCTGTAGTAATCATGAACAATTATAATCCTGTGAAGTTTCATTTATACAGAAAGAGCCCAGTTTACCCAAGTTTTGTTTAAAGTAAATGAAACCTCCATCCACCCACCCCTACCTTTTTAATGGGCTACCTTTTGGAATATACTCATCAGATGGTGTTTTTCCATATGGCAGATATTTCTTTATGTGTTCCCATTAGCAAAAAAGGGCTTTTATTGGCAAGCTAGAGAAAAGCTAGAATAGCATACTGGTATTCCCTAGTATTATTCCAATTGCAGCTGGTAGTGGATCCAGCCAAAGAGACTCCCATAGTAGTCTTGGTTTTTATCCCTTTAACACCTGCTCCTCTGTTGGACCTAGTCTCTTCTGTAGCATACTTCTGGCATGTGATTTGAAACTAACAGTGTGTATAGTTACAAATGATTATGTGCATGTACTTCTGAGGATAAATAGATTTTATCCATTTTAAAGAGGTAATAACATTGTTCTTTTTTCTTTTCCTGTATGTCTAACATGTATAAAACACTGAAAAATGTCTTTATCAGCAAAAATCATTATTGTACCTACTAAGTTTTTGGTTCACAAACTAAAATGAGGTTAGATAGAGTATTTAATTATTAGTATTTTATTATCAATTGTGTACTGATTACAAATATATGGAAAAAAGATAAATCCTTGTTGATGAAATCCCTTTATGTTGTGCTAGAGAAAAGCACCCCTTCCTTGTAACCTGAGTGGTATTGGACAAGACACTTTCCAGGGCTCAGTTTCTTTCTCTTAAAAATGAAGAATTTGGACTAGAGTCCCTATGATATTTGCCAGCTTTAGATGCTACGATACTATGCATCATTATCTGATAGATTATGCATTTCATTGTTATTAGTAAAATAATTATCACCATAAATTAGAGCATATTTATAATGTAGCTACTTATCTTCTTTATTAGTACAGATATTTTGTTTATCTGATTTGAAGTCTCAAGGAATAGGATCATAGTCAAAATCTCCTCTTACCTAACTACAAACTATATAAATAAACTACAAAATATTTCCTTCCCCCACCAAAAAATAAAAAGTCCTCATGCCTCATATTGTCTAGGGGTCCTAGTATTGTTCTAGCTCTGGATTGTTTTGTAATTGATTCATTTCTGATTTTAATGACACCATTTGGAGTTTTCTTGACAAAGATATTGAAATAGTTTGCTATTTCCTTCTCCAGATCATTTTAAAGATGAGGAAACTGACATAAATAGGGTGACTTGTCCAGGATTACACAGCTAGTAAGTATCTAAGGTTGGATTTGAACTTAGGTTTTTTTGACTCTAGGTCCTGTTCTCTATCCACTATACCACCTTCCTACCATATCTAGCTGGTTCTCAGAAATGTCTGTAATTATAACTGGAAAACTGGCATGTTCTCTAATCAGGCCCTATAGTGTTTTAAAACAAAGTAGGCAGATGGAGCTATATAGACTTATAAATATATCAGTCCATGGTATATTTTTGTTTGGTAAGGATATATGATGTGAGGTTCACACATTGCACGCCTCAGTCTATTTAGGAAATAGTCAATTAACATTTATCAAGTACCTACTATACATGCTAAGTACAATGCTAAGCCTGGGGATACAAATGTGAAATAAAAGGCAGTAGTTGCCCTCCAAGAGCTTAGAAACTATTGGGGAAAGACAAAAGAAAACACAAAAGAAAGTTGGAAACATTATTGGGGGAGGTAGCAGGAATCAGTCAGAGATGTCTCAAAGTGGTGCAGTCAGATGGGAAATGAAAAATTGTTTCTGAATACTTGCTTCCACTTTTTATTTGAGATCAAAGTTTTTTAACTTGTATGTGTATGTGTGTGTGTATGTATGGGTGTGTGTGTGTGTGTCAGGGATTGCTTTGATAGTCTAATTCATACAATGGAATATTTCTCTTAATAATATGTATTGATTATACTGGACTTATTTTTGAAAGCAATGTGAAATTTCAGTTAGAAGTTAGTACAAATAAAGATGTAATTTTTCCCCCTACATGCAGATTGATAAACTTTCAGAAAACTATTCACAGATTCTAGGTTGAGATCCCTGCTAGGTGGCATAATTGATAAAGTATTGAGTTTAAATCTGGCTTCAGATATTCACTAATTTCATGACTTTGGATGAAGCATTTAACTTCTCCCTGCCTCAGTTTCCTTGATTGTAACATAAGGATAATAATAATAATAATAATAAATAATAATAATAATAATTAAAAAAACCTACCCCTACCCCAGAAAAAGGAAATACACAGTGATTAGGGAGCATTAAATCTTCAGGGAAGCAGGAATGACTTTTTGAATGTAGGAGTGCTTGAGAAAAGTTAAGAGGTAGTAAAGTAAAACACTCTAGAAATGGGGTCTATATAATGTAAGAGAAAATTGAATAAGAATGGAAACATGCATGGAAGAGTAAACAAACTAATTTAACTTGAAATATATATTATGTGAAGGGCAGTAATATAAAGCTACAAAGAGAGCTTGCAGCCATATTACAAATAGAGAGCATTAAAGAACTAAACGGGATATCTTATTTTAATCTGTAAAAGGGGAAATTATGGTTTGGCTGAACTAAATATTTAAAGGGGGGTCACCAGGAATTGAACAAATATCAATTCCAAAATGATTTTTAGTCATTTATTTATAAAATATGAGAGAGTAGAAGCAGAGGGATGAGAAGAGGGTAGAGTAAGAAGTCTAGCTTGACATACTAAGTCATTTGCTCCAGCCTCTGGTTCAACCCAGGCAGGAATAATTAGTCCTCAGCCAGGGAAGGCTCAGCCTTCTTCAGAGGGCCAAGGGTTGAATGAAGCAAAAGCTTCAGTCATGAATCCTCTCTTGAAAGGAGAGTTGGTTTAGAGAAATCCAGGAAGAATCAGTCTTCACATTCACCATGTGTAGTTCTAAGGGAGAGACTGAAGAAGAGTCTCACCAAGTCCAAGGTCCCAGCCAGAGCTCCTCCAGATCCTGTTCCAGGCCAAAGAGAAGAGCAGAACTCCTACTTGTGTTCTAGCTCCAGAAAACAAACAAGAACTTGCAGGAAGCTGTCACTCCCTTTTAAAGGCACTTCTTTTGCGTCACTTCCTGTGCCTTCCTCTTAGTTTACATGTCTAATCACAACAAAAGCTTTGCTTAGGGACTGCCAAGTGGGCAGTCAGTCAATTCTGATTCATCACCCACTTTCACACATGTGGGTTACAGACTTCCCCACTTGAGAATTAAGTGGTAGTGTTTAAAAACTTTGGTAATTAAATCTAAAAATGGGCAGGGTAGGTTTAATCTCATCACAAATCTTAATTCAGTGGGGAAGTCACTGAAGTTCTCCAGTGGAAGAGTAACATGGTTATATCTGAACTTTAGGAATATCAGTTTGGTAGCTGAGTGAAGATCAGATTGAAAAGAGGACATACTATATGCAGGAAGACCACTTAGGAGACAATTGAAAGAATACAAGTGATAGATAAAGAGTCAGAAAAGATGGGAATGCATGGATCAGTTACAGTCAGCATTACTGGAAGGAATATCTATATCATTTTTTTGTTAAAGAAAAACTGGATGGATATAAGAGATCTTAAAGAGCTGGAACTGAATAGACTTTACAAATGATTGAATAAGGGAGTGAGGTTGATTAAAATTGAAGCACTGAGAATCCCTCAAGTTGTAAACATGGGTCATAAGAAGAATGATGGTAGCATTAATAGAAAGGGGGACTTTAAATGGAAGAATAATTTGAGCAAGAAAGATAATGAGTTCTATTCTGGACATATTGAGTTTGAGATGCCTATTGGATATGCAGGTGAAAATGTTAGGTAGGAAAATGAAATTGTGGGTCTCAAGCTTAGAAGAAAAAATAAAGATTGCTTATGTAGATTTGGGAATCATCTACATAGAAATGGTAGTTGAATACATAAGACCTGACAAAATCACCAAGAGAATAAATATAGAGTTCAGTGTATCAAGACAGATCTCTATGGTATGCACAAATGTTGTATAGGATATAGATGATTTTGCTTTCCATATCACCATCTTTTTTCTGCTTGATAGTTTATTTCTTTTTTTAGTTCCAATGTGCTGGATTCTTGATGTTTTCCATTTTTTACTTTTTTAGACTGTCCTTTTTCTTTCTATTTTTTCTGATTCTTCATTCTCCTCCTTTAAATAGGTGTTGAGATAAGGTTCTATCCTCATAATCATTCCTTTCTCTTTTTACACTTGATCCTTTGAACAATCTAATTCATTTCCTCATTTTCCCTTTTTTCAGTGTGGATTGTATTAAATTTTATCTCCAATCCAAACTTCCATTCTCCTGACCTTTATCCCCTGCTTCCATTTATATATCTCCCCTTAGATTATATATTTCTTTAGAGTAGAATCTATATCTTATATGCTCATTTTTAGAATGTACAAATCTATAATTCTGACTCTCACATTCATGATATTTAGTAAAAATATATTGAATAAATTTATTAATGGATGATTGGATATTCTATTAGTCCCTCAAAATTAACATGCCCCAAATCAAAGTTGGCTTATTTCCTCTAAAAATTTCTCTGTCTTTCTCTCTCTTCCCTCCCTCTCACCTCCCTCTCTCAAACAAAAATACCACCATACTGTCCTTTATTCTCAAAGCCTTCACATCATCTTTAGTTTCTCAATTTCGTGTAGTCCCTACATTTAATGTTCAGTGCCAAGTCTAGTTCATTTTACATCCATATCTTTTGTATATATTCCCTGCTTTCCATTTACGTCACCACTATTCTAATTCAAATATTCATTACCTCTTCCTATAATATTCAAATAACCTCCTCACCCACAGTTATAATCCATCCGGTACTCTAGTACTTCAGTTGTTCAATGGATTTGTGAACTCATCAATGGGGATATATTCCATCTAAGAATGAATATTGCCAACCCATTCATTTTTTCCGAGATTCAAATTAATATTCTCAAATTTGCTAGAGGATATTCTTCCCCCTAATCCTGTCTTAGAGTTTTGCTGGTATTCTTTCTATATATTATGAGGATACTAGTGAAGCATGTGGACTATCTACTGTCAGATTCTGAAAATTCCAATATCTTGCTCAAAAGCCTTCAAAAATTCCCTCTTGTTTCTAGATAAAGTCTAGCCTTCATATATTGGTATTCCAGGTTTTTACATGCTGAGTCAACATATCTTTTAAACATAACTTTACATTACTCCCTTTCACATACTTTCGGTGATTCTTTGGATCAATCCTACTCTTTTCTGCATTTGTGTTCCTTGTTAAATGTGTACTCTATGATTACAATAAATCCTCTTCTTCGGCTTTTTAAGACTCAGAACTGTTGCTATTTTCTTAGTGAAGTCTTCCTTGATTTTACAAGCAAAAATTCACCTCTCTTTAACTGTAATTGTAATTGTAAATCTTCTTTGTCTCATATGACATTCTAGCTAGTAGTATAGAAATTCATGGTCTTCCTTTGCTAAATTTTAAACTACTTGATGTTTAACTAGTTTAACCCATTCAATGTTGAATCTCCAACAACATATATTTGATAAATGTATGTGGAAAAGAATAACTTGATCGAGGAAGTTATGAGAGGTAACACCCATTAGTTAAATTTTTTAATTACAATAAAAGTTGTAAATTAATCAAGACTTGAAAAAGAGGGCAAACAAGATGTGAGATGACACTGCATAGATGAATTTCATGAGCCTGTATCCAGTAAGCACCAACCCATTCTCAAGAATAACTTATTATCATAAGTATATCATTATATTTTGCGTATTCTCCACTCAGGGCAAGGACATTGACAATTTTTGGTCCCTTTCCTGATGCCTTAGGATGGTGCTTCTTTTCTTTCATTGACCCTGAGCTAGAGGAAAGAGATGATAGTGGCTATGGTATGGCTAATATGAAGTGATTAGGGGAGGAGAGATCAGTGTCAGGGATGAGAATGGGAATAAGATTACATGACAATGTTTACCTTCTTCCAGTGTTGGCTCTTGACCATATTAATAGCCTGAAGTGAAGTGTAGAAAGGATTTACTGGGTGGAGGGGAATTAAGAGCTAATCATTGTCTATATTTCCATTTTGACACCATTATACAATTTCCTACATCTAAATTCTAGTAGGAAACACAATGTGCTTTATTTTATAGAAAGATGGCCTTGAAGTCAGGAAGACTGACTCTGGCCCTATGTAGCTGTGTGACATGGCCAAATCACATAACCTCTCTCTCAATGACTCAGTAACTGTAGATATGTACTAGTGGAAGATGCTCCCCTCATCCCAATCCAAATGAATAGTTTAGGCAGACAAGTGCCAGAATCAAAAGATGGGGAAAATGTGCTTTCTCTGTAATTATTCCTAGTAGATCAGACATTTTGAATGTTTGTTAATTGCTGTGATGACTAGAAGAATACAATTTGTTGCTTGCTACTAGCTATCCTTACATTTTATGGGAAACATTTATTTTCTCATCATCATTGTCTTGTATAAAATATTACATAAACAGTACTTGGAGATTTAAATTCCATACATCCTCTTGATTCTTTCACATCACTTGAGGAGGGGTTGAGGAGAAGAGAATGAAGCAGCACTCTCTTGTAACTTAATTGCCTGAAAGCTCATATGAATTTAATTAAAAGGAAATAATAAATTTTCAAATGTATAAACAAGTCTCGGGAGTTTTACTATGCTGAAAAATTTCAAATACATCAAATTAAATCCCTCTGAGTAATAAAAGTAGGATATTTTGTAGAGCTCTCTTCTTAATGATATATTCTTATTAAAATGTTGAAGCATTATCTCTTTGTTAGGAGTCTGAAAAGAGATATTTGGTAGTAACTTTAAAGACTATATCATGACAAAAATTGGTAGAATGAGGTCGCAAATAAATATCCTTTGAGAGAGAGAGTGTATGTGTGTGTTTGTGTGCATCCTACAGGCAGAATTTATATGAAAAATAAAATGACTTGTTGGTAATTGGTTCTGATGGATTTTTTGATGGGTGGTAGTGGTGGTTTGAACTATTAATATAATTTAGAAATTTCCTCCACCAAAGCAAATTTAACTTGTCTATAACTGTGAGCATTAGAGAATTGCTAGGAATATTCAGAAATGAAGTGATTCATCCATGGCCACAGAGTAGTATGAATCAGAGGTAGCACTTGAACCTAGATCTTCATGAATCCAAGTTCTGCTTTCTATCCACCATGTCACACTGGTTCTCAAATGTAATCACTAGGACTGTTGCACGAAATTGAAATTTTATAGGACATCAAGACAACAAGGAGCTCATTTCATCAGAGTAATAGATTCTCCATTAACAGAAATTAGGGGTCTACTATTTTTTAAGCCCCAGGGAAAAAAATAACAAAAGTAAAATATCTCCTCTCCCTCAAGGACCATTCAGCCTACTAGGGACAAACATACATAGCTGTACATAGGTCTATACCAAATAAATACAAATCAATTTGAGCAGAGGGCAAACTTAGAATAGAAACAGGTAACTGTACTACTTCTTTATTAGCTAATTACCAATCAGAGATGTTTTGGGATGTCTAGGGGAGGAATGCATAATGAACTTGTATTTAATGGTTGATGAGGCTGAATTTCTTTTTTCTTTGATCACTGTGAAATCACTGACAAATTAATTTATTGATTTTTGCTAACCTGATCAATAAATTGGTTTTCCTATTGAGAACCCTATCTCCTGGAATTTTTGCCTCATTTGCATATCAACAGATATATGTGTACACACATCAGTATATGCATATTTATGCATACCCACACAAATATTACTATATAAATGGTATCTATTAATATTATTAGACTTGTAAGCCATCTTTAAAGCCATCGAGTCCAACTACTTCATTTTTTCCCCAGGAAATAACTGAAGCTCACAGAGATTAAGTGACTTGCTCATAGTTGTGGCAATAATGAGGCTCTAAATTAGGGTTCAATACCAGATGTTTGTGATTCCCGGCCCAGGGCTTCATCTGCTATTGCATAATGCTTCTCTGCTTTATTGCCTTTCTATCCCAGTGTTACAAAGGATGGTATCTAATAGCAGTCTGAAAAAGGATTATTCTTCTGGTCATGCTAAAGTTTTTATTTAATCCCTCTGTGGCAGTTTTCTTGCAAGTCTATTAGAGTATCCAACAATACTTTTTTGTGGGTTATCCCAGAAGCCAAAAGCTCCAAGAGACCTTCTGTCTGTCTGATTTCTCCATTCAAATGCACTGTTCAAGGAGATAATTCTGAAACAGACCTAAGGAAGGTTATTCTCTCGAGTTAGAGACTAATGGATTTATTGTCTTTATGCCCATTTTCAGGTATGCTCTTTTTTGCTTCTCCACCTGACTTAAGAGGGATGTAAGAGAAAGTTGTATTTCAGAGAGCAGCTTGTTTTCTTCCTTTCTTGGCAGCTGTCTCTGTGTAGGACAAGTGTATCCAAGCCAATTGTTTGATTTGACTGTATATTGATTGGAGATGTGTCCTGTAATGAATCAGAGTGGGAGAATCAACACCTGTGTGTGGGGGTGTATTTGTCTTGCTGCTCAAACAGTTTGAGTCACAAATAACATGGTCAATAGATTTTAAAAGCTGGGATTTGGAAACAACACAGGAGTTTTCTTTAGTGGATGACAGACATGCTGAAAAGTCACAATTATGAGGATGATACTGAACAGAGTGTCAGCCTTAGAGTGCTAAGGGACTAGGATAAATTTACTTCTCTTAAGTTGTGGTTTCATGGAAAGAAAATTCTGCCCAGGGTCAAGAGCCGCCGTGGTTACTTGCCCAGGATGAGATGTTAACTGTCTCACCTTGACCTTGTGAATTAGCCTCCCTGGACCTGTGCTTCCACTTCCTATACTGCCCCAACAGGATGCAGATGAGAGTCCTTGAAAACCTCAAAGCCCTCTGCACAGGTTTGTTGCCACTCTCGTTTTTCGTTAATTATTTTTGTGCAGACTTGAAGAGGCTGTGTGATATTGGGATAGAGAATTGGCCAAGTCTCCTCTCGGGCTCATACTGGATGTGTGACCCCGGCCAAGCCATTTAACTTCTGTGCACTTTAGTTCCTTAATAAATCAGATGAGGGAGTTGGCATCACTGATCTCTAAGGTCCTATGGAGCTCTAAACTTATGATCCTTTCCTTTTTCATTTGTGCTTTATTGTTTTGTTGATTGTCTATCCTTAAGAAAGTGATAGAGGGAATGTTAATGCAGACTAATTTTAAAAGTGATGTATATTACTTACATATAAATATCTTTCTATCATATATGTTATAAATATATATATATCTTCTACATGAATTCATTGTTAAACACTTAAAAGCACATTCTGGCCTTCATATGACAGGAGTTCAAAAGATTTATCTCTGTTTTTAAAATAAGCGAACAACTAAATTTTGGATTAAAATTGCACATTAAAATGTTCAGTCACTGATAATATAACCTGTTGGAAATTTAAATGAAGTCTCAGTATTGTAAGGAAATTATAATACTATAGACATTCACAAGTAATTTTGACAATAGGATTATTGTAGAAATATGAAAACAATTGTCTATAAAATGTAATTATTGAAAGATATAATAAAAGAAAGGTTTATTAAATCCTAATCTGATTATGTTAAATGATAGGGATAAAATTCTCCCCTAAATGAGATTACGAAACATAATTATTTTCTATAATAGGCAAACTGTGCTTACCACAGAGCACCTGCCATCAAGGACGCTGGATAACACCTGAATCTCAAAGTCATTGCTATAGAGAGAAGGAAGTTTCCAATAAGAAATAGCAGAAGTTTAAGAACCCAGTGGAGTGGATTTAAAAGTAACATAATAATATCAATAAGTAAGCCACATGAGAAGCAGGGTGATCAAGCTGATAAAATGTCAGTATTCATTCGAAACTGCCTTAGAACTAGCCAAGAAATCAGAACACAGTCCCGAATATGATGATGGAACCATAGGGCAGTAAATGTCTTTGGAATAGATTGTGTGCAGTCAATAGAGAGAGGATGAGTAGTTCTACATTGGTTTTATCAGTCTCTTAAAAATGAACAAAATCTTTATTATTATCATTGCCAAAAACTATGTGTTAGCTGCCTAATTGTGTGTGGTTCTGTGCTTCAGAGTCCAAAGAGAAACACAATGATTTCTAAGGTGCCTTCCAGCTGTGAGACTATGATCCTCTGAATAAGATAAAGGCCATTTTTCACCCCTAATATTGTACAGTCTTAGAGAGGCAACATAAAAATGAATTCACATACACAAGAAAGACAAGAATGGAATAAGTTAAAACCAAGACAGTGAGATTATAAACCAATGGGATAAGCCAATGGCATTTTAAAGGTGGAGTCTTAGTAGCTGCACAGTTGAGTTGAGATAGGAATTCCACATGCACATGACTCACAAAGAAGTGAATAAACTTTCTGCTAGTCAATTTGGGCAAATTCCAAAGACCAACAAGCATTTTCTGAGACAGAGTAGAGTAACAGATCTAAGTACTGCCTGAGAGTCAGTCAGGAAGACCTGTCTTCTAATCCTGCCTCTGCCACTTACTATATGGAGTAGCGTGAGCAAATCACTTAACTGAAATTTCCTTATCTGTAAAATGGGGTTAATGGTAGCATCAGCCTCAAAGTGTTGTAAGGATCAAATGAGGTCACTTATGTGAAGAGCTGTGAAAACTTTAAAGTCTTTCATAAATGTGAGCTATTGATGTTAGCTATTATTTAAAAATAATTTAAATATTGGGTGAAAGACTCTTTGGTAGGGTAGGGAATATGCCAACAGGAGCCAGCTACCAGACTAGTTATTCTTTTAGGAATATAATATAAACATATATGCCTATATAAACACATATACATATAAAATATGTATGTACATATACATATATATGTGTGTGTGTATGAAAAATTAAAGAGCTAGGATATAAGAGATAGAAATCAAATGCAATAAGACCCTTGAGGTTAGGAAAAATCTCACTTTTGTTTGCAGATCCTCAGAGACTAACCCAGTTCCTGGCACATAATAGGCATTGAATAAATAAATGCTTATTAGCTGACTACTTGACTAACTAGTGGCTGTGCAATTAATATGATTTGAGACTTGATCTCTTCCTGCCTGTTTCATTATTTGTCAAATATGTATAATAATATCTTTCCTACCTTTTCTCTGGGGGTGTATAGGTAGCATTGCATCAATTACAACATTTTTGCCTCAATATTCAAAGATGTAATGATTGAAATTCTCAAGAGGCAGTATTTCTTAATTTTAAGTTAATTTATTAACTGACCAGGCAAGACATCCTAATCTAGTGAAATGATTCCCTCAACAATCAAAAGACCATGATACCTTTGGCCTGTGTCCCTATAAACAATATCAGAGCTCTTTATTCAGCTCTTCCATGAATATCAAAGATATCTCTAATTGTCACAAAGACATCTCTAATTGTCACTAAATAGGAGGTGGTCCATCAAACATTTCACCTTTCCCACATGATAGGTGATGGAGGTCATGTGGGCATGAAAATAAATCATTGTCTCCCTTATCTATTAACTGGTTTTTTAAAAGGAAAATATTCCTTGGAATTCTTGAAGACCAAGAAAATATAAAAATAAAGCAGTAGACTGGAGGAAGTCCCTCTAATCCAGGACCCTGCCATAGAAATGAATACAGCATATGAAAAATGAATTCTCACAAAGGATCAGTGACTGTCTGTGTGGAACCTTTCTCTAAGACACATATACTGTAGCCCTCTATACCTCAGTAGATAGACTCAGTTGGCTACAGTAGCCAGAACTTCAATGTTTTTTGTCAGTCCTGGTGATTAACTGTGTATAGGCAGACTCTTTCTGAAGTCACAGATGTAGAACCTTGAAATCTTTCTTCAGTTTACAGTCATCACTTGGCAAGATTTTCAGGAATCCAGGTTTATTTCCATGATATGGTGAGCCATCAGAGGAGAATATTCTGAGCATAATGTGAATGGGAATTTGGAACCAATGTTCTTGAATGAGTGCATGGAATGGTAATGGCTAGGACAAGAAGAGTTCAGAAAATAGTGTTGGAAAAGTATGGAGCAAATTGTCAGTATATTGGACTTTTTCAACAATGCAGAAATAAAGGGCTTAAGAAAGATGTGTTTAGGGCAGTTTTGCAAACTAAGGCCCATGGGCCAGATGTGGCCTCCTGAAATGTTATATCTGGCCACAGGACATTATTCCTAATCTCACAAATACAACGAGTAGGGTACAATACAATGAAACTTCGAAAGAGTTGCCTTTAGAAACAGACTGACAGATGAGCATTTCCTTTCCTTTGGCCCCCACTTTAAAAAGTTTGCCCATCACTGGTTTAGGGGAAGGTAAGTATCAGAGTGGATAAAGTGCCAGGCCTGGAGTTGAGAGGGTTTGGATTCAAATTTAGCTTCAGACACTTCCTAGCTGTGTGACTTAAGCACGTCACTTAACCCCTTTTGTCTAGGCCTTGCCTTCCTGTCTTAGAGTTGTTACTAAGATGGAAAATAAGAGAGAAAGAGAAGGAAGGAAGGAAGGAAGGAAGGAAGGAAGGAAGGAAGGAAGGAAGGAAGGAAGGAAGGAAGGAAGGAAGGGAGAAGGAGACAAATAGAAACAATATATTATGTTCCTAAGGGTCTTGGGCCTCCATCCTATTTCTCTGTGCATTATCTAATAACAGTTATAAATTTCTAATATATAATCTAATAACAGTTATAAATATCTAATAACAGTTATAAATTTAATTCAAATAAGTTGTTTGACACTCAGTAACTTTACTTTAAATCAGAAGATGTTGCTCAACCACTAAGACTCAAATTCTATAAAGTTGCTCAGGGCTGGTCTGTATTCAGGAAGAGACCACCTTAGTCATCTTGGCTCAGGTCAGCATCTCTTCTCATTTAAAAAACCAACATATCATCATATTGTAATGGGAGAGATATTCTGATATAATGAATGGAAGACNGAGAGAGAGAGAGAGAGAGAGAGAGAGAGAGAGAGAGAGTATGTGTCCTATATTTGACCAAAGGTGAAGCTTACATAATCTTGTAGAGTAACAACTTTGGAATAGGAAAATGATTGAATCTGCCAAACACCTCTCATGTCTTCCCAGTCTTTTCCTTCAGAAACCTGAAGTAGACTTGGTCTCTTCCATCTTCTCTCTCAAGGCTGAAAACCAGAAGCACCTAAAGTGACTTGATGCTTGAAGAAGGTGCTTGAACAAACTTGATGAGTTCTCATAGGGAGCCCAATCTCTCTCACCATTCCTTTTCCAATTCCATCCCAGGCAAAATCTTTATTTCCATAAATAAGAAAAGAGTCTAATGCCAATGGATTTTAGGGCAGGGTATATGTGATACACTATCCACAGGTTAAGAAATCCTGATATAGAGAAACTCTGACTTTTCCCTTCCTGAATCTTTATCCAGGGTAATGCTGTACGTTATATACACAGTAAAACTTGTTGCATGTTTTGAACCTTGTGAGCCAGAATTCTTTTCAGAGAATCCAATAGCTATCCTATAGAGAATAGCAGATAAGAAAATTCTTAGGTTGTATTTAAATGTTAGCAGTAAGCCAGAAAAGTGTGAGGTCTCTAAATTGTACCCAGGCCTTTCATGTGTGATTGGAGCCCATGATATAAGAATTTTAATACTTTCATAGGGTGAATATGAGAAGAGAACTGGGACAGCAGTGATGAAGAGAGAATGATATGATACATAACTATTGATTGATCAAAAAGGAAGTTCCAGTAGTGTGGGCAAAAGAGGATGAGACCTTAGAGTAAGATAGTAAAAAGGGAAGGTGTTGCTATAAGAGCTAGTATAGAAAGGGTTATGATTTGCCAACTGATTGCATATAAGGAATAAATGACAGAGATGATTCAAAGAGAAGCACAGTGAATTTTACAAAGTGATTATATTTTAACTGCTTTCATTTTTTTTCCTTCTCCCTTTCAGGAGAAGTCCATGGTAAGCAGAGAGTTGCTTTAAACTAGAATTGCATTTTCTGCTGTGAAATGCAATGTAATAGCCTGAATTTTCATTGTAAAGTTCACTCTATATAACTTCCTCATATTCTATTTCACCTTTTCATGGCATTAGAATATATTACTGTAGGGCTTGAGGGCATATTTTTTCCTAAAAGCTTGAAACATGAAATAGAAAGTAGAAATAGGAAATAGATTTTTGTGGTATCTAAATGAAAAAAAAAAAAACTAGTGTTTTCCAAACAACGTAAAAATACAAAATAAATTCTGCCAAATCAAGTTGTTCTGTAGTAAATTAGAATATATTGTAGACAAATCAAATCACATCAGCAAGTAGAGAAAATATCCTGTTTCTTCTATGGCTTCTCTTTTCTCTTTGTCTTTAATCTTCCTTACTTTTATGCTTCCATCCTACAGTGCTTTGTGATATTGATAAATTTTCTGGCCAGATGGGGTACCATTGATGCTAGAAAATCCTGATGCATATGAGTGGAAAGATTTAGGCTTAATAGCAATAACTATTAACCAAGCTATGTGTAAAGCTTACTGACCACTTGACAAGACTGCTTTAGTTCCCTGAAAATTTGCCACCTTCATAATTTTCTATTATGATGGCCTTATCTGGATATCTTTTAATGATATCAGGTATAGCATTCTTTTTGCTGTTCAAAGCTAAATTTATTTTACTACTTGGAGCATGTGAGATTTCATCTGTGTAAGTCTACCCTCACTATGCAGAGCACAACCTTGCAATGTTTTACTGATCTGTTTCTCTATCTTTGAGCACTGCTATGCCCAGAAAAAGTCACTCTTTGACCAATCTGGTGATGAGATCCTGCACTTATCCTTGAAATCACAGTTTATTATTGGCCCTACTCAAAGCCTTTCCAGTTTGGAATTTTTGGTTAGCTGGGAAAGCATTGAGAATACCAAGTTAACTCCACCCTCAAAGAGACTTGAGGGAAGAAATGAAAATAACCTTAACTACATAAAATAGAATAAATTTAAGACCTCAAAACAGTATTACCAATGGCAAAATAATAACATTTAGCATCAAAATGACAGTATCTCTAACAATGCTCTCCATAAAATATAAAATATTGTGAAATTTTATTTTATTCACATTTCTATTAATTTAACATTTGCATTCATGTCTATCCACATGCATAAAGACTCTAAGTTAAAATAAACTATATGAGTGTTCTTCACTTGGCTTATGGATCTATTATAAAGAAAGGTGAGGTAACAATTCAGAAATTTCAGGAACAAAACCTTATTAGGAAAAATATGGTTTTACCATCTTTTAAAAAAATCTTGCTCATTATTTTTAAATGAACTATATCTTGCCAGCCGCATACATAGGGATTAAAAGTTACAATGGGATTATATACATGTTAAATCTGTAGTCATAATCTGAAATAGATTTTAAATAAACATAGTAACCACTGAATGGAAAATCTGAGAATGCCAGTTATAGTAATAGTATCCTTACACATTTAAATGCCCATAGGGTATGTTTTAGCTTAGTAATTATTATAGAAAAATAGAGTGAGTCTGGCAGTTGTGTTAGTGGAAATTTGGGGTTCATTGAGCTTTATTATTTAGATATATGATATAAACTTCCTGTGGATGTTTAGGGGACTTGGAAACTACATTTCCCATGATTCCTCTTACGGAGGAAATGTGATAACTTAGACAGAGGTATAAGACTCCTGATGTGTTTGGGAGAAGTTCTCTTTCCTACAAAGCAGCCAGGTGGGCAGAAGGTAATGGCCGGCAATTTGAATTAGATCTTATCAGGTGTGTGGCTATAACTATCAAAATGACTTTAAATAAACTATTAATACTTTTAATATCCATCTATATCAATATTAACCATAACACAGTAGAGAGATGGGCTTAGAGTTACGAAGCTCTAGTTTTAAATCCCTCCATTGCCATTTATGTAAGCTCTTTGAATCTGTTCCCTCATCTGCAATATGGAAAATGTGATTCACAGGATTGTTGTAGATTCAAATTATCATAGGACCATGAGTTTAGATCTGGAAAAACCTTAGAGTACTCAAACACATCATTGAACTTCTAAGAAAAAAGTCTATGGCCATCCCACCCTGAGTGTGCCCAGTCTTGTCAAAGAAAGAAAATAACTAGCTTCCCTAGAGTTTTCTAGCTAGTAGGCTTTTAAGGCAAGATGTGAACTCAAGTCCAAACAGTACTCTATCCACTGTATCACCTAAATAATGTATACAAAATGCTTAGAAAATATTGACAAATCAGACAGGTAAATGACTTGTATGGCATTGATGTTAGTAGCTTATAGAGTATAAAACAGAGTAATCTAGAGGAAAAGAGTACAGAGAAAAAGTCCTAGAGGAGGTGCCATTTGAGATGGACATCAAAGGATAGATAAGAAATTCATAAGTGAAGCTGGAAAGGAACCTTCTGTTTATTTGTTTGAATGAAGGCATTGAAGGGAGAAAAAAGAGCTTGTTTTGGAGGGTAATCCATTTTGGTTGGGACATTATATATGCAATAGAGAAATATGTAAGAAAGAGCTGAAATGTTATACTGATGGCAAACTTTAGAGAATCAAAGTCTTGCATGCCACAGGGAAAGGACTTGCAATTTTCCTTGGCAGGAAATAGTACCAACCCAAGTTTCTTGAGCAGCAAAGCAACTTTACCATATATACTTTTAAAAAAGAATATTTTGCCAGCTAGCATTGAGAAAGATATGTTTATCTACCTATGGTGCCTGTCACTCCTTCTTTAAACACTATTTTTTTTTAATTTTAGAAGGTAAGAGAATAAAAGGATGAATTTCTGCATCTCCTATTTGTGTATTGTATAATGAGAGGACACAGAGCTTTTCAACTTGATGATTCACATGTATTGCCTTTGTTAACAGATTTTTTATTGCTGAAATCCTTCTTAAACAAGCAAGTCTAATATGCTGAGTACTTAAAATGCTGGAATTCTGAATTAATGAATTCTTGAAGATCTTAAAAACATTAGAAATGTATTGTTTGATTATAGATCTTATCACATAAAACAAAAACAGACAAAAGTATTTTGCAAAGATAGTACAGATGGACATAGGCATAACCTTGACTGTTTTTAAACTAAAAAATTCCTGGATCTACTTCCTCAGTTTTCTAATTGTTTAAGGATGTATAGACTGGAAAGCTCATACTAAACTTTAATTGCCCTTACTGGAAATATGCAATGATAAAATCAAAATCCCTATTTTTAGGTAATTAAAAAAAGATTTGTGTTCTTTTGGGGAGTCTCCATCATAACTATCTGTATTATCTAAAACTTGGCAAGAAAATGAATTTAAATGTTAGATTAATTTAAAAATATTTGTTTTTATGAGTATATAAGTAGAACATTGGTTAATGTTTATGAGGGAAACTAATTGAGTATGTCATTAAGACATCTATTTGGGGAACTAATCCTTTCCTTTTGAGCTTTGGAATTGGTCATAGTCATTGAGGATATAAAGGATGTTTATATATAGGTAAGTATCTATTTGGATTTTTCCAAAGCTTGAAAATACAGCAAATAGGCTAAGGAAATTATTTCATGAGGATTGAAAGAAGAAAAAAAGAAACATGTATCACTACCTCTAACCATAACTTGAAATTATTATAATTTAGGTAAATGTTTAGCCTGGAGAATAGTAAAAGATGAAGTGAAATTTGTCAGTTATTCTTCTAAACTGGGGGAGTTACCGAGACATATACATATTTTTGTAAACATATTCTGGGCATGCTTACATATTGCAAAGATCTGTTTCCTTGGGTTTACATAAATAAGTAAAATATGCTTTATATTTTATAGAAATATTATTTCATCCATTTAGCTATGTGGTTTCTGCCTTTACCAATTCCTTCAATCAATTAATACATCTATTAAGTAACTACTATGTGCTAGGCATTATACTAAGTGCTGGGATTACAGACATGAAAAAACAACTCTCCTTGCCCTTAAGTTGCTTAAAATTTAATTGAAGAAAATAAAACACACAAGGAAACTAGAAAGGGGAGGGAAGGAGAAGTTAGTAGCCAGGGAAATTAGTGAATTCAAGAGCATTATAGAGAAATTGGTATGAAACTCCCAAGATACTTTAGCCAAGTGAGAAATAAGATGACTAAGTTGGTCTTTCTCCATTAAAGGAGTTTTGGAATTCATCTCTCTTTAGCCCATCCATTCACAGGGGGCTGAAAGGAGTAATGAGATGGAGTGCCTAGCCTGATAAGATCAGAATTCAGGGTCCAATCCTTCCACACCCTGGGCTCCATTGGCACTGAATTCTTGTGTTCATGGCCACTCTTGCATCGATTTCTTTATTAGCATTGCCTTTCCAAGTTTTTGATGAAGATCCTGTCAGTTTCTAGGGAAAAAATGGATTATTTTTCTCTATCATTTTTCCCAAGAATAGCATGTTTTTTAAAAACATGAAACATGAAACTAAACATGAAACTAGCTTGCTAAATGTGAGTTGGTTCCTCTCCATCCTGTTTGGAGACAAGTTTGGGATTTTACTTAGCTTTAGTTCATGAGTAACTTCTAACAACATAACCTATAGAAATAGAAATACATTTGTATATCTAGGGATCTTACAGAATTTGGAGTTGTTAAATTCAAAAACACATAGTAATCATCTATTATTTGCAAAGACCAGATGCAATGAGGAATATGAAAAGAGTAAGATTCCATTCCTGCACTCACTTAGCCATCAGTATATTTGAGGGCTAAATCAGGAACACAAACAATGAGAACATCTATTTTAATAACTTAAGTACATAATAAGATAATATAATAAGTATATCCTCTCCATTCTGATTGGAGGGTAGGAAAGTGAGTAAATAAGCTTCACCCAAAGCTTTCCTTTATAGAGGGCTGAACCTGAACTTTGCAGCTTACTCTAATTTCCACCTGCAGCTCTACTTGTACCGAACTCCATCAAACAAGATTTCACATAATGGGGAGTCCCTGTTATTCTTCTCCAACTCCACTTTTCAGCTTCCTTTTGTGTGATGTTTTCTCTTAGATCATAAACTCCTTAAGGACAAAGACCCTTTATAATTAAATTTTTTTCTTATTTCTAGCCTAATCACTTAGCATAAAGTCTGACATCTAGCAAGCCCTTGCTAAATGTTTATTGAATAAATACATAGGAATAATCAAAACAGATCTTTTAAGAGATCTGACATCAGAGGAAGTGGCAGTTAAAACTTGTCTGGGCTTTGAAAAGAGAAGGATTTCAAGAAGAGACCCCAAAGTATGAGCTGGGAAGAGAAGACTGGAAGGGGGAGGGCTGCTATAATGAATAAAGTATTCCAAGTGTGGAGGATAACATGATCAAAGTTCCAGAGGTAAAGAAAGGGTAGCTCTGAGAATGATGAATAGTTCAGGTTGGCTAGGGTGTAATGTGTGTTTGAAGGGGAGTAGCGTGGGATATGATAAAGCTTACAACCTAGAATTCACTGAATACATATTTTCCAATGAATGTTATGAACCATATAAAAGATAAATAATAAATATTTAGTGATCACTCAAAATGGACTGATATAAAGATAGCTATGGATTTTACCCCGGAGGCTTATAGTATAAAAATATGACAGACAAGTAAATCACAGATAGGTATTCAGGGAAAAACAAAGAAGTCACACAGTCAAAGAATGGTTTGCATTAAAGGTGATGGATAGAGAAGACAGCTGGTGTTGATGACTGCCCATTTATTATTTAGTCTTACCCTTTAGGTGTGGGCTAAAATGATACAGAAAAATCTTTTGGGAAATAGTTTCCAAAGAATCTGAAAATCATCTCTGTTAATCTTTAACATTCAAATATTTACAAGGAGAAAAAGCATATGATTGCATAAGACAAGGTAAAATCAAAGCAATTTAGAAATCTGTGCTATAATATAAGTTTGACAGAAGGACAAATGAGTCAGCTATGTATTTGGGAAGTGAGGCTATATGAAAGAGAACCAATCAAATTTGAAAAAAAAAACTATTGACAGTACCAGGAGTCTAATGATAGTACAAATATAGCATCGCTGTAAGAACTTAAGACTCATTTTAGCATATGGTAGTAATCTACATTTCATCTAATGAAGATAATTTGAGCCCACAGTCTCCTACTTCATCATTTAATAGGCTGTAGAGAGTGATAGACATGATACTCAACTTTAATAATATTTTCATTTGATTAACTGGGAAATCAGTTTTTGAAGAATCTTATTTAATGTTGGGAATCCACATTACTTTTATTCTGGAAGTTACATCATCATTTAAAAAATCTATGTGTGTCATTTTGAGGGATATGAAGGGCAACTTGTCTACAGAGTTTGTTTTCCTTAGCTTTAAGGACAGAAAACAAATGATAACCTAATTAAGGAGGGGGAATTAAAATTCCTTCTTTTTCCCTCCTGTTAGTTATTTTTGGAAAAAGGTTTAACTTAATTCTACCTTTGCAGAGGCAAAGGGAGAACTGTGACTAGGCAGACTTTGTAACAATCATTGGAAATGAAAAAAAATCCTCATAAAATTAAAAGAAATTGAAAAAGTAAGTCAGAACTAACAGGTCTGAGTGACCTTTACTTTGTATTTACTTCTATTTATCACTTTATATTCATGTTGCATATACTTATATGTTTATTTGTTTTCCTCATTAGAATATCTACTTCTTAGAATTAAATATTGATTCATTTGGATTTTTTTTTGTCAAGAACTTGTCTAATACATAATAGATGCTTAATAAATGGTTTTGGATTGATTATATCAGACATTGTAGTCTCATCCTCTTGATTTATATAGTACCTAGATAGCTTTATATAACATAATGATAAATAATATTATTTAATGATTGTTGTGTTCCAGATACTGTGATTAACAATACAAATTACAACTTACAAAATTATCTGCAAAAAATACAAACTACCAACTTACACAATTAAAAATACCTGCTTTAATAGAGAATGCATTCTAATGGATTTTTTAAAAAATCTATAGATATTATAAAATTTGTAGGTATTGTTAAATGGCAAAGAACTATGATCTCATCAGTCTGGGGACACCCAGATTGGAGTTGAAGTGAAGCCTATATTTAAGTTACCCTAAATAAGTTTTAAGGAATAGCCTAAAGCTAGAGTGGCTAATTGACTTTCTCTGGGGAGCCCATAAGCATTAGAAGAAGGATTTGTCTTTTTGTTCATTTGTTCATTCATTTGATAAGTGTGTTATTTATTTTAAATATTGATTTGTTTTTAAATTTTGAATTTCAAATTCTCTCCCTCTTTCAGACCTTGTCCACATAAATGAAAAGTCAAGAAATGTTATAACAATTATAAATATGAAATCATATACAACATATTTAAATGTTAGACATATTACAAAAAAATAAAAATAAAGTGAAAACAATTATGATTTAATCTGAATTCAAATTCCATCAGCTTTCTCTTTGGAGATAGATAGCATTTTTCATCATAAGTCCTTTGAAATTTCTTGGATGATTATATTGCTGAGAATCACTGTCAATCATAGTTGGTCATTGCATAATATCATTGTTACTATGTACTATGTTCTCCTGTTTTTGTTCACTTCCCTTTGCATCACTGCATATAACACTTTCTAGGATTTTATTGAAATATTCCTGCTCATCATCTCATATGGAAAAAGAGCATTCCATCAGGATTGTATGTCACTATTCATCCAGCCATTCCCCATTTGGATAGGGTCTCTTGATTTCCAAACTTTAACATCACAAAAAGAGAGTTTTTATAGCAAATTGTCATTTTCTTTTTTCCTTTGTAACGGTGTTTCTGAATCAAATGGCATGCACAGTTTTATAATCATTTGACCACAGTTCCAAATTGTTCTCCAGAATGGTTGGGCTAGTTGGCAGTTCTGCCAACAATGCATTAATGGCCCTATTTTTTCCACATCAATTCTAATATATATTTTTCCCTTTATCATATTATCCAATCTAGTGGGTGTGAGATGGTACCTCAGAGTTGTTTTAATTTGCAATTTTCTAATCCATAATGATTCAGAACATTTTTTTCCTTATGACTATAGCCTTGATTTTGTCTTCTGAAACTCTTTGTTTCCTTTGACTATTAAATAAGGAAGGTTTTTTATTTTTAATAATATATTATATATGAGATATATATTAATATAATATTAATCATTCTAATATATTTGAGAAATGAGGATTTTATCAGATAAACTTGCTGCTCTTTTTTTTCCCAGTTACTTCCATTCCTTCTATTCTTGACTACATTGGCTTTGTTTGTACCAAAACTTTTTTTAAAATTTTGCATAATAAAATTATCAATTTGAATTCCTGTTATTTTCTCTATCACTATGTGATCATAATTTCTTCCTTAATCTGAGAGGTACATTTTTCCACATTGTGTTAATTTGCTTATGATTTGACCCTCTCTGTTTAAATCATGTACCCATTTTCACCTTATTTTGGTATCCAGTTTGAGACATTGATCTATACCTAGTTTCTGCCAAACCAATTCCCAAAGTCTTTTTTTTAGCAACTTTTGTCAAATAATCAATCTTATCCAAAAAGCTTGTATCTGCAGGTTTGTCAAACACTAGATTACTCTGGTCACTTATTATCGTGTTTGGGTACTTAATCTATTCTACTTATCCACCACTTTATTTCTGCCAGTACCAGATTGTTTCATGACTACCAGTTTTTAATATAGTTTGAAAACTGGTTCTCATAGACCACATTGCTTTGCATTTAATTTTTCATTAATTTCCTTACTGTTCTTGACCTTTAATTCATCCACATGAATTTTGTAATCATTTTTTCTAGGTTTTTAAGAAAATTCTCTGGCAGTTATAATACTGAATAAGTAATTAAACATCTCAAGTTGTGATTCTTATGCTGGCTTGACCTAACTATGAACAATTAATATTTCTACAGTGGTTTATATTTCTCTTTACTTGTGCAAAAAATGTCTTCAAATTGTGTTCATAAAAGTCCCAAGTTTGTCTTAACAGATAGACTCCCAATTATATTATCTGAAGATATTTTAAATGGAATTTTTCTTTCTTTCTCTTATCACTGAGATTTGTTGGTAGTATGTAGAAATGCTGATCATGTATATGGATTTATTTTATCCCCTGCATCTTTGTTCCAACTATTGTGTTTTGGTTAATTCAATATATTTACTACAGAAACCATCGTATAGATGGGCAAGACATATTGTTGACTCATTATTTATTCTTATTCCTACAGTTTTTTTTTGTCTTATTGTAATAGTTAGAATTGGTGACAATGGACACCCTTGCTTAATTCCTGATCATGTTGAGAAGGCTTTTAGCTTATCCTCATCATAGATAATGCTCATTTCAAGTTTTAGATATAGCCAGCTTTTGATATTTAAGAAGGGTCCATTTGTCCCTATGCTTTCCAATGTTTTTAATATGAATTAATGTTGTATTTTGTCAAAAGAATTTCTGCCTCTATCTAATTTTTGTTGTTTTATTGTTGATGTCATCAAATATGTTGATAATTTCCCCAATATTAAACTAGTCCTGCATTACTGGTATGAATACTGCCTGGTCATAGTATTTGACCTTTGTGTTATATTGCTAAAATCTTCTGATAGTTTACTTAAATTTTTGCACAGATATTCATTAGGGAAATTGATTTATAGTTTTCATTTCTTCTTTTGCTCTTCCTAGTTTTTGTATCAAAATCATATTTGTGTCTAAAGGAATTTGGCAGGACTTGAGTGCCCATTTTTTCAAATAGTTTGTAAATTAGAATTTATTTTTCTTTAAAACTTTAGTAATATTTATTTGTGAATCTATTTAATTTTAGGGACTTTTCCCTAGAGAGCTCATTTATAGCTTGTAAAATTTGTTTAAGATAGGGTTATTTAAATATTCTATTTCCTCTTCTCTTAAGTTGAACAATTTGTATTTAGGTAAATGTTAATTCATTTCCCTTAGATTGCCAGATTTATTGGCAATCATTTGGAAAAAATAGATCCTAAAGTTTTTATTTCATGTTCATTTGTGATGCATTTACCCTTTTCATTTTTTATATTAATAACTTGGTTTTCTTATATCTTTTTAAAATAAAATTAATCAACAATTTATTTTATTGATTTTTAATGAAACCAGCTCCTGCTTGGTATTTAATTGAAGACTTTTAATTTGTTCTCAGGTTTTTTTTTAATTAGATGTCAATTCATTGGTCTTCTCTTTCTCCATTTTATTGATGTACTTAAAGTTATAAATTTTCCCCTATGTGCCATTTGACTGCATCCCACTGATTTTGCTATCTTGCCTCATTGTTTTTCTGTTTGATGAAATTAGTGATTAATTCTGTGATTTGTTTTTTGACCAGCTTATTCTTTGAGATTAGACTATTTGGTTTATATTTAATTTTAATCTATTGTTGCACAGTTCTTTTTCTAATGCAATTTCCCAAAATTATTGTCTGAAAAATGATGCTTTTAATAGTTCTGCTTTTTGGCATTCATGAGGTTTTAAAACTCTAATATCTGGTCAATTCTCATGAAGTTTCCAAATGCAACTAAGAAAAAGATATACTCTTCATTTTCCATTTTATTTTGTCCAGAAGACTAGCATTTTCTAATTCACCCAAAATTGTACTAATCTCCTTAATTATTTTTCTAACTTGTTTTATAGTTAGACTTATTCGTTTCTGGGAGGAGAAAATTGAGATCATCCAACAGTATATTTTTACTGTATTTCCTTCTGTAACTCATTTAATTTTTCCGTTGAAATTTTGGAGGCTATGCTATTTGACACATTTTTATTGACTATTGATATTACTTCATTGTCTAGGGTAATTTTAAGCAAAATACATTTCCCTTTACATCTTCTTATTAGATCTATTTTAATTTTAATTTTGTCTGAGATGATGATTGCTATTTCTACCTTTTTTTTAAATTTTACTTCAACTGATACACAATAATAGATTCTACTCCAGTCCCATTTTTTATTCCATTTTTCTATTTCAAATGTGTTTCTTTTAAACGACTTATTAGTGGATTTTGGTTTCTAATCCATTTGACTATCTGCTTCTGTTTCTTATTCTTGCTTCCCTTATTCTTGCTCCCTTTTATCCTATTCCTTCTCAAAAGTCTCTTTTGCTCCTAAGCACTGCCTCTTCTAATTCTCTTTCTTTTCTATCACTTCCCTTTTAATATCCCTTTTCTCTTCTACTTACCTGTTTAGTAAGACATATAATCGACAACTGAATGTGTACACTATTCTCTCTTTGGACTAATTCTGATGAGAATGAGGTTGAAATGTTGCCTGCCACCCTCCATATATTCCCATCTATTATAAAAGCTTTTTCTTTAGTGCCTCTTTTATGTCATATAATTTTCTCAGTTCTTCTTTTCCTTTCTCCCTTCTGGCAGTGAATCCCCCTTACTCAGTCCTTAGGTTTTCTTTGAGATCACCACATCATAACCAACTCACACTTCTGGCCTCTATGTACATCACTTCTTAATGCCTTGGTAATGGAAAAATTCTTAGGAATCACATGTTTTATTTTCCCATATAGAAATGGAAACAGTTTAATAATATTAAATCCCTTATGATTTTCCTTTCGTTTTTAACTTCTTATGTTTCTCGAGTCCTATGTTTGAATGCCACATTTTCTCTTCATCTTTGGTTTTTCATCAGTAATACTTCTTTTCACCCTAGAACTATATGGGCAATACAACAGAGTCCTGCACCCAGTGCCAGAAAATGGCCTCCATCATCACTTTCTGAGCAGTTTTCCTACCCCTTTATTGTCCCTTGCTACTGCCTCTATTGAGCCTGCTTCCTTTGCCCACTGCTGGTGGTGCCTCCTCCTATAGTCAGGGCCACAACTCCAGTTTATTTTACCCCTTCATATCCAATTGGATGAAAATTCCTGCCAGTTCTTCCTTCATAATATTTCTTGCACATCTCTTCTTCTCTTCTCTTATATTACAGCTACCCTATTAGAGGCATCATTTCATGATTAGATTATTGAGATAGTCTTCTGGGTGGTCTCCCTGCCTTAAGCTCCTCTCTAGTGCAGACCATTTTCAACTCTGCTGTCAAACACAGCTCTGAATATTTTAGCTATCAATTTAATGATATTCATTGGCTCACTATTATATATTAGCCTTTCCCTGGCAGCTATCACCGGACAGGTTTTTTTTCTTTCTTTAAGTAAGAAATAAGCAATCCTTAAAAAGAAATGCTCAAGAATATAAATATCTGATTGAAGCTATTTTCTCACATATTCAATAGTCTTTCCTTATCCCTGCACTCTCAGCTTCAGGACCCCCTTTCTTTGATCTCTTTCAAAATGACCTTATATTTGCTTATCTGTGCATATGCTGTTACTAATTAAAAGAATGAAAGTTCTTTTGAGGGACTAATTTCTTTCTTTCTTCTAGGACAGAGCATGAGGAGAAACAGAAAAAGAGAGAGACAGAGAGACAGACAGAGAGAGAAGGAGGGAGAGGAAGGAGAAATTCACTATTTGACTTCTCATTAGATGGGAATTGAAGTATTTAAATAAGTAGTAATGGGGAATTTTTTAAAACAATATTATTATTCTACCAAATTATTTTTTACTTTTAATATAGTTCAACTTAAATATTCTGATCTCCATTGAAACAGATTCACTTCTCTTTCAACCCCATCTCCCATATTCACTTCCTTCAATGCTGTGCTCAAAGTTCTGCCTCTTTCATTTAGGGAGAACAGATATGAGTGTTCATAGGAATGGAAAAGTCACTTCATGACATAAAATTCTACAGGTCATCAATAGGAAATTCTGAAAAATAATTTTAAAGGAAAAAAGAAAATTAAACATTGTTAATAAGGAACAAAATGGGGAATTGTCTAAAGAGAACATTTAGATGTGAAGAATACATCATGCAGTACAGCACATTGGATTTGGAGTTAGCCTTTTAGTCAGTAAAGATTTTGGTTCTATCTATATCTGCCTCTAACCATCATATGTAACTTTTTTAGCAAACAACTTAACTTCTCAGTGCTACAGAAAACCCTGTAGGACTATAAATGTTATTGATGATAATCTGCATTGTTACAGAGAATATCCTTCTATCTGTGTCAATGAAACTGCAGGTCCAGTACCACCCCAATACAAAAATAAACAGAAAGACACAGCTATGTGGCTCAGTGGGTTGAAAGCTAAGTCTAGAGATGGGAGGTCTTGGGTTAAAATCTAGCCCCAGAAACTTTCTAACTATGTGACCCTGGGGCAAAAACACTTAGCCCATTGCCTAGCCCTTACTGCTCTTCTACCTTGAAACCAGTGTGCAGTATTAATTCAAAAATCATAGATAAGGGTCTTAAAAATAAAATAAACAAAATGAAAATAAGAACAGGTAATAGAATGAATAAAGATGGATGCTCTGGTCCTAAAATTCTTTGACCAGAAGTTTTAAACCAAAATTTGAGTTGAGGCTGCACAGGAAGACTAAGGGAGACAAAACATATGTTTCTGTATTTTCAAATTCAGGTGTAGAATCTCCTCATTGCTGGTTCATAGTTAACTAGAACCTTCATTAGCTTGTTTGTTTGTCTTTAAAATCGTGTTACTCCCTCGCTGTATGACTTTGGCCAATGCTTTTACTTATTCCCATCTGCAAAGTGTGAATACCACTTGCATTGCCCATATCACGAGGGTTTTGTGAGCAGCAACATAGGTAATGTTTGCCAAGTCTTTTGTAAAGTGCAAATTATATAAATATCATGCTTCTCTTCCTCGTCTTCCAACATTGGCTCAAGGATCAGTTCCTATAAACAAAGCCAACCTCAGGTATCTTCTGGCATCTCTAGATGAAATGGCCATATGTTGTTCCTTGGTTACAAAGAGCCACAACTCTGCAAGTCCAGGTTTGCTCTCATGAAGTGGGAATGCATGCTCTATCTTTTCACTTGCAGATTACAAGGATAAAAGCACTCATGCCACATTTTCTAATGTCTTTATGTTTGGTAGGTAGAATTTAACTAAGCTATAACAATATGCTTGTAGCTGCTAATGATGTTAACTATGGCTCCTTCCGGGTTCTGTAACGTTTTAAATACAGAATTCAGATGACAGAATTTAAGAAGAATTGATTAATTGGAGAAGGTGCTGGCTCAGTAGAGAGAGAAGGGCCTCAAGATGGTGGGAGGGCCTGGGTTCAAATTTGGTCTCAGACATTTCCTCTTTGTGTGACTCTGGTCAGATTACCTAACCCTATTTGTCTAGTCCTTACTGTTCTTCTACCTTAAAACCAATGCTTAGTATCCATTCTAAGACAAAAGAGAAGACTTTGACATGAATAACCATTTCTTAATTTTTCCACATATTTCTAAATAATAAGACACATCTGTCTTCTTATCCCTGATGAAGATAAACTAAGGAAAAAATTTAAATATTTATAGTGAAGAAGGTGTAAAACCTTTTATACTGGTACAATTTTTTAAAATAAACAAATTGTACTCATAATTTATTAAAAATAAATCACTAGCCTTGATTTGTCATTTACAGTCAGCTTCCTATCTGGAAAATTACTGGTGAATTTAAAGTTCCCTCTTATAACATTAAATTTGTTTTCTATAGATTGTCTGCCTTGTAACTTTACTATATGATTTCAGAAAACCACATCAAGGGGGGAAAAAAGAGACTCACACCTTCAATCTATATGCCATTGTACTGGTTCCTCTCCACCAGCAAGAAAACTTTATACAGCCATACATATAATACATGACTGGTACAAAATGTAATTGGCCCCAAATTTCCATAAAGAAATGAAAATGTCCATAACTGACATGTAATAATAAACCATAGATAGGTCCTGCTCTAACAGAATGAACATGGAAAGTGATTATTTCCAAAGTATAAATTGTGAAATTTGCATTAACATGAGAAGTATAACTATAATTAATCTAGCAAACCAGTCATGCAGTATATCAAGGATTATGCTTAACCCTGGTGGTTATCTCTTAGGGAGAACATTTTCTGCCTACATTTTGCAGTGAAATATATAAATTACAGTTTAACATAAGAACATACAAAAATTCTAATGGAAAAAGGAACGAGAGTATTGCTAATTATTAGAATATTTGATAAATCCTTGTCGAATAGAATATGCAAATTTTAAGGAGTCAAGCAGATTATGTGAGCATCTATTTGAATTTTATCATTAGGTGTTAGACTGTCAGGTGAAGTAAGAATAGTCATGCATGATTTACATGGCATCAATGAGTAATGCGATGAGTCTTAATGACTAAATTATTGAATACCATATCAGTGAACAGAAAAAATTCAACCAAGAGAAGAAAAGCAAATTTGTTCTCATGCACTCTTCAGATGTGCCTGAAAAATCAAAATGTGCTCATTCTGATTTTGTTGTTGTTGTTCTACAGCTTTGATTTGGCTGCTTCAAATAAAGACATGAAAAATTATCTCCCTCTCTCTAGCATATAATGTTTGTTGACACTAACTAAAGAGTTTAAGCAAAAGCCATCATTGTTTTGGTTCCAAGGGACAGGAAGCTGGAAGACACTCTGAAGTTTCTTCCCTCCTGGTCTAATAAAATGCATCAGGGTGGAGTTTAAGATTTTTCTAAGATTGACACTATGCACACAATTGATTCCATTTAAAATGTCATACCAACTTTTTAAAATGTATTTTTAAAATGATCTATACCAGGAATGTATTCTGAAGGGACTGAAATGAGAATGTTTTATACATTTCAAAAGTATAGTAAAATCATTATATATTTAATTTAGAGAAAAAGGGAAAGAGGACTCAATAACTGCAGTAAACATATCTTTCCTAGTTTTTTCTTTTGTCTTTCTTATCACATTAATAATTGACACATAAAAGTCAATAAGTATAAGACTGAATCATTCAGAGAAATGAGGATAATGGCTCATAGTTTTATAGCTCTCTGTGGTTTACAGAGGTTGTAGCTTCTGATTATCAGTCCTTATTGGAGTTAGAAGGACCTTTTCTCAAGGTTTTCCTTTTTTATGATCCTAGGAAAGACTCTGGAACTCAGTGCCCCATGCAACATTAAGGACTCAGAATCACTGAAAAGGCACAGTTCTTCATGAATCTATAATCACCCTTCCACATTTTCTTATATCAAAAACATCACAATTCTGAACTACAAAATTATTTCACAGCATTTCCATCATGTACTCGATGTTCCAAAAAAGTGGGGTTATTTGCCATTCTTTGTACAAGGTATCTCATCTCCTACCTTTGTGTCCTCACAGAGGCTACACAATCCCATATACAGAATGTTCTCTTTCTTCACTTTCACCTCTTGGCATCCTCAGCTTTTTTTCATGACTTAATTTAAGTACTATATCCTATAAATTTCCTGAACCTTCTGGTTTCTCAGTGCTCACTTCCCCCTGAAATCACATTGTATTTACTACTAACATATTATTTACCTTTTTCTTCTCTTAAAACATAAAATACTTGAGAGAAAGAACTATATAAATATGTGTTATAAATAATATGTGCAAATGTAGAGAATGAGAATCAATGTATCTGCAGTGGTTAGAACAGTACTAAAACATGGATTGTTGATGTTCAGTTATTGAGTCATGTCCAACTCTTCATGACACTGAATCATAGCATGCCAGTTTTGTTCATAGTCTTTTCTTGGGCAAGAATACTGGAGTGGTTTGCCATTTCCTTCTCCAGAGTATTAGGGCCAGCAGAAGTTAAGTGTCCTCTCCAGTCACACACCTACTAAGTATCTGAGGCCAGATTAAGAGTTCTTCCTGACTCCAGGCCCAGTGTTTCATCTACTGAGCCACATAGCTACCTTGAATATAGTAGACAATAAGCATCTTTCTTATTAAAATTATTACCATCATTTTTACAAAATACTTTAACATAGTCCCTGGAAGGTAAAGTTAAGTATAATTATTTTCATCCTCCCATCAATGAAGACCTGAAGTTCTGAGATGTTAACTGCCTTGCTCAGACACACTATTTGTTTCATAATTTTATTTTTTATTTTTAAATATTTTTTCATCACACTATTTTTAAATGATAGATCCAGGCCTAAAACCAGGCCTTAGTGTTGTTATACTACATTAGATTACATGATCTGAAAAAAATTAGATAAAACTACAGATTCTTCCTAAAGGAAAGTGAAACTTACAGTTATACTTGTAAAAGATAATCTAGATTTTCTTTGATAATAACAATATGCACTTTCTTAATTTTATCTACTGCTTGAACAAAACAGTCTAATTGTTTTCCAAGTCAATTTTAAAATCTCCATCTATTTACACATATGTACTGTATACACACATACATACTATGTACACATACCTCCACTTAAAATACATTTTTAAAAAGTCTTTAATGTTAAATATCCAGACTTGAAATAGACAAAATTATCACAATATAAATTAATAAAACATTTGGGAGAGAGTCACTTTCAGAAACAAAGTGCCTCTTGTGTAGAAATTAGCATGTTGTAGAAAATAATATTAAATAAAACTTTACAAAAACATGCTTCTTTAATAACATGGCATATATCCTATATTCCTTAATTTTAACATGCTTAGGGTATACTAAAAGGAAGTTAAAGTTGGGAAAATAGTATTTTTTAGACAACAAAACTCATCAGCATTCTATCATGATGTATATATAACTTATGCATTCTATAGCCATAAATTGAAGGAGAGAGTTGAAAATTATTTTCAAATATGAACTGGCTATCTAACCAATTTGATTATTCCAATACCTTTTTTCCTCCTTGTTTTCTTTTTTTCAGTTCTTTGAGTAATTTGATCAAAAGTAGGTGATTGTTTTTCCTCTTGAAATACATGAAAATAGCTCTTCAGACTTTGCCTCAGATTCATACTAGACTTTCCATCTCACAGAAATTTTGCCATGCACTTCAATTTATTTATTCTTATCCCCAAACACAGCCAAGCAAGATGTGTCTATGAAATGAATCTTATGCTGTGGGCTGTGATATCTTTTGCAGCTGAGGTGGATTGCAATTAGCACAACAAAAAGCCCTCCCAATCCTCACTTGGCTTATAAGAAGCAGCTGAACCAACAACAGCTGCATCATCCAGTTGAATCCCAATTGAACGATTTTATAAAATTCAGTGGTAAATTTCTCATATGTTACATATTACCTGCCTAATTATTGAAGCACGTTTCTCTTCTTTTTCTTTGTTTTTGGGAAGTCCTGGAGCTTGGGACTACTTTGTCATTCACTTCACTCTTCATCCAATTCTTCATTATTACTGAATAATTAACATTCATCAAATGAATTTTGTTACTTAAATACCAACTCATTGATTAACACAGACATATTTGTACAAAGATTCAAGAAAACAATATGCATTGCATAGGTATCATGTGGTGGGTAGGATCAGCAAATTATAGACAGAAGAAAAATCTATACTTTAAACTATAGAAATGTGCAATGATTTGGAAAATTATACTATGTATATAACAAAGGGTGGTTTTCTAAAGATTTTCACATCATTGGCTTATCTTATCTTCATGGTAACCTATGGCATGTAGATTTGAATATTAATGTTAGAGTTCAAGAAACTAAGGAAGAATGATTTTTCTAGTAAGTGGAAACATACAGATTAGTAGAAAATCTGGAACTACATCTGACATCAGAAGGAGTGATTTCCCTTCCTTCAAGGCTTAACTAAGATACAGCCCATTCTCCTATGAAATCTCCCTTTGTCTGTTGCTAAAGAAAATCCATAAAATCCACTGAAATCCTAAGCTACATTCTTGAGAATACCACATTTTAGTTTCTAGGACTTGGGTTATTGTAGTCCTAGTCTAAATTGTTAGAAAAGAAAAAACTCAGTTCAGTTTCCAATAAATTACAAAAAACAAAATCACAAAAAATTAGTTCAAAGGTAGACTAAAAGGTTAGCTAGAGGAATCCAAGTCCTACTTGAGAGGATGGGTTGAAGGAAATGGAAATTTTTATTCTAGAAAAGACAAATACTAGGAGAAGCATTTTAGTTTTTGAGTATTTGGAGAGTAGTTGCATGGGAAAGAAAAATACCTTTTCCCCCTATTTTAAGCTGTGATCAATCTCTAGGGAAAAATGAACATAGATTACAGAGCACAAAATTCACTTCTCAGAATAAATAGAACTATACTAAAGTGTAATGGAGACCATCAGGAAGTATAAGGTTTCCTTTGCTGAATGTATCCAAGCAAACATAGGATGGGCACTTGATGGATTTATAGTAAAAAGCATTCTTATTGGGTGACAGGTTAGAATAGAAAACTATTTAGGACTTTTAAGTATGTGTGGTCCTGAAAAAATTAAATTTGCCAGCAATATGCATGGTGGATTGGGAAAGAGAGAGATGATAAAGATCTGAACAAGGATGAAGAGAAAGAAACAGATATAAGAAACATTTCAGGAGATGACTTCATAGTACTCTATTCACTACAGGACTGATTTGACGTTGGGGATGGAGAGATGAATCAAACATGACACTGATGTTTTCAGCCTTGAAAAAGAGAGGATAGATGAAGCCATTTTTAAAATCAAGTATGACAAATGAAAAGTTTGGAAGAGATTAGATAGGTTCAGTTTGAGACATGTTGATTTCAAATTGTAAGTCAGGTACCCAGATGGAAATGTTCACTGGGCAACTACAAATTTGGAGCTAAAAAAAAAATTGGGTCTGTAAATACATGTTTGAAGGTCATTCACAAAGAAATGCTCACGTTGTGGGAATGGATGAGACTACCAATAAGAAAACATATAAAGAAAAAGATTAAGAACAAAATAATAATAGCATAGTCTCTATCCTAATGAAATATTCAAACATCTTTTTTCCCTTTATTGGATGGTGTATAAGTGGAAGAAAAAAGAAGCAGAGTAAAAGAAGGGAGAAAAATAACTAAGAAAAGAAGAATATATTTTTTTAAATCACTCTCAGATATACATGTATAAGTTTATATGTATATATATATATGTAAAACATAATTAAGAAAATTTTAAGAATGTGGTAGCAAATTTCTTATTACATTCATGTAAACTATGAATGGTTCATATAGGAGAAGTATTATCTTTTATATCATATTAATAACTAAGTGGTGAAAAAGTTAGAACTTAAAACTATGCTATCTTCTTGCCTTCCTGACCTCCTCTGTATTACAGCTCTTGTTTTACTTTTGTTTACTTTGCCTTATGATAGAAAAATTTGAACTTCATGTTAAATGAAAATTAAATTTTCTTTAGATAGGTCTTCATAAAATAGATGTCATTTCCCTTTTATTAATTAACTTTAGGACATATACTCTTTTTATCAAATTTTATTTTTATTGTCACTCAAAACACACTTACTTCCATATTGATCATTGTTGTAAGAGTACACTCATATGTAACCCAAACTCCCAAATAAAACTATAAATACATTGATGCGAATAATTACTCCAACTGTTCTTTCTCTGGAGTTGGACAGAATTCCTGATTATAATAAGTCTTTCAAGATATCCCAGATCATTGAATTGCTGAGAGGAGTCAAGTTTTCACAGATAATTATCGTACAATATTGCTATTGTTGTGTTCAGTGTTCTCCCAGTTCTGCTTATGTTGTTCTGCAGATCTTTTCTTTTTTTCTGCAGATCTTTCCAGCTTTTTCTGAAATCATCTTGCTTATCATTTCTAATAGCACAATAGTATCCCATCACCAACATGTCCAACAATTTCTTTAGCCATTCCAGAACTGATGGACATTCCTTCAATTTCCAATTCTTTTTTTAATTAAAATTTTTTGCCACCCCAAAAAGAGCAGCTATAAATATTTTGTACACACAGGTCCTTGTCCCTTTTTTATTATCTCTTTGGGATACAGATCCAGTAGTGGTATTACCAGATCAAAGGGTATGCACAATTTTTTTTAACCCTTGTACTTTGGTGTATTGTCTCATAGGTGGAAGATTGGTAAGGGTGGGCAATGGGGGTCAAGTGACTTGCCCAGGGTCACACAGCTGGGAAGTGGCTGAGGCCAGGTTTGAACCTAGGACCTCCTGTCTCTAGGCCTGACTCTCACTCCACTGAGCTACCCAGGGTATGCACAATTTTGTTGGCCTTTGGGCATAGTTCCAAATTGCCCTCCAGAATGGTTAGCTCAGTTCACTACTCCACCAACAATTCATTAGTATCGCTATTTTGTCATATCTCCTCCAACATTTACCTTTTTCATTTACTGCCATATTAGTCAATCTGAAAGGTGTGAGGTAGTATCTCTCAGTATAACATATATACTTGAGGTGAAGTGAAATATATTCTGTGTTTTAGGAAACTTGTATAATAGCGATGTTAAGGGAGATCAGTAGGGAAAGTAGATGATTGTATCTCCATGAAACCTGCCTTCAAGAATAGGAAAAAAATCAATGGGTATCCCCTTTAAGATTGTAGTGGCTTTGAGGTATCTTTTCCCACTTTTACTATTTGCCTCTATTCTTAAATATTTATTTTTTGCAAAATTTTGAATTTCAAATTCTTTCCCTTTACCTAGTCTCTTCCCCTCCCATTCAGAAGACATACCAATTATACTTATGAAATCATGAAAAACAAATTTACATTTTAGCTATACTGAAAAAAAAAGGAAAAAATAAAGAACTTTGACAAAAATATGTTTCATTCTAAACTCAAAGTATACTAATTCCCTTTTTGGAAAACAGCATCTTTCATCATGAATCTTTTGGAATGATCTTGGATCATTGTATTGATCAGAGTAGTTATTGATCATCGTTATAAAGCTGCTATTACTCTGTACAGTACTCTCCTATTTCTGCTCTCTTCACTAGGCATCACTTCATATAACTCTTCCATGGTTTTTCTAAAGTCAACCTACTCATTTCTTATACTTATAGTACAATAGCATTCTTCCATAAGAATATGCTTGTTCAGTCATTGCCCAATTGATGCACATCCCTTTCATTTCAATATTTTTGTCACTACAAAAGAACTACTCTAATTATTTCTGTGTATATAAATATATGTGTGTGTGTCTTTATAAAAATTTATTCTTTTATCTTTTTTGATCACAGAATTAGCATTGATATTGCTGAATCAAAGCATATTTGCATTTTTAGTCTTTTGGTTCTAATTCCAAATAGCTCTCCAGAATGATTAGATTAGTTCACAACTACACCAACAGTACATTGATGTCCAAATTTTTTAACATTTGCTCCAACATTTATCATTTTATTTTCTGTCATGTTAGCTAATCTGAAAGAAGTCAGGTGGTACCTTAGAGTTGCAGTGTTAATTTCTCTAAACAATAATGATTTCAAGCATTTTTTATGTGTCTAATGACTTAGACACATTAGAAATCTAATGATTTCTGCTTCTGAAAACTATCTGTTCATATCCTTTGCTCCTCTATCAATTGGGCAATGAATTATTTTTAGAAATGTGGTGTGGTTTACTGAGAAATGAGGCCTTTGTCAGAGAAAATTGCTTTCATTTTTGGTCATTTTCCCATTTTCCTGTTAGTTTTGCTTACATTAGTTGCATTTCTCTAAAACATTTTTTTTAATTTTATGGAATCAAAATTATCCATTTTATTATCAAAATTCTTCTCTGTCTCTTGTTTGGCCATAAACTCTGCTTTTGTCTATAGATCTCACAAGTACTTTTCCCCCCATGTTCTACTAATTTATTTATGAAATCATTTTGCCTTTTGTGTCTAAATCTCTTACCAACATTTTTGGTATATGTTGTGAGATGCTTACTTTTATCTAGTTTCTACTGAATTACTTTCCAGTTTACCCAGCATTTTTTTCTTTGTCATTTGACAAATTCTTGTTTCTCAAGCTTAGGTCTTTGGAATTATTAAACATTAGAGTAATATGCTCATTTACTGTTTTGTCTTCTTGGTAGTATGTAGAAATGCTAATGACTTATATAGGAATATTTTATATACTTCCACTTTCCTAAAGTTGTTGTTTCAAGTTGTATTTTTCAGTTGATTCTTTAGGGTTCTCCAAGTTTATTATCCTATCTTCTGCAAAAGTGATTTTTAATGCTTATTATAATTACTATAAATACTTTTGTTTTGTTCTCATTTATATAGTTATAATTTCTTTTTTTTTAAACCCTTGTACTTCTGTGTATTGTCTCATAGGTGGAAGATTGGTAAAGGTGGGCAATGGGGGTCAAGTGACTTGCCCAGGGTCACACAGCTGGGAAGTATCTGAGACCAGATTTGAACCTAGGACCTCCTGTTTCTAGGCCTGACTCTCACTCCACTGAGCTACCCAGCTGCCCCCTATAGTTATAATTTCTGATAATGGACATCTTTACTTCCCTCTTGATCTTATTGAGAATATTGCTTGCTTATCCCTATTATACATAATGCTTAATTATTGTTTTATTTTTTATTTTTTTAGATAAATTAAATTATTTTATTTTTCGAAAAATTTTCCATGGTTTCATGATTCATGTTCTTACTTTCCCCTCCACCCACCCACCCACTTTCCCCCCCCCCAATAGCCAATGTGCATTTCCATTGGGTTTTTACATGTGTCATATCAAGACCTATTTCCATATTATTGATAATTGCACTGGGATGGTCGTTTAGAGTCTACATCCCAAATCATGTTCACATTAACTCATGTGTTCAGTCAGTTGTTTTTCTTCTGTGTTTCCTCTCCTGCAGTCCTTCCTCTGAATGTGGGTAGCATCTTTACCATAAATCCCTCAGAATTGTCCTGGGTCATTGCATTGCTGCTGGTACACAACTCCATTACATTCAATTTTGCCACAGTGTATCAGCTTCTGTGTACAATGTTCTCCTGGCTTTAATTATTGTTTTAGATGGATACTATAATTGATTTTAAAGAAAGTTCCATTTATTCTTATCCTTTCTAGTGTTTTCCTGTTTTGTTGTCCATGTTTCCTCTGTGCCTCTTCCTCCTTCCAAAGACAGAAGGTAATGATATGTTGTACATGTGTTATTATACAATATGAACTTCCATGTTCATCGTGTTGGGAAAAAGAAAAACAAATAGTAAATCCCTTTTCTTAAAAGTTAATCAGGAGTAAGTAATTTGCCCAGAATCAAAGAGCTAGTACTTGGCTGAAACCATATTTGAACTCACATCTTCCTGATTCTAAGCCTAGCAATCTATAAACTGTGCCAGCTGGCTGCCCTATTTCTAGCATTTTTTTAACCCTTGTACTTCGGTGTATTGTCTCATAGGTGGAAGAGTGGTAAGGGTGGGCAATGGGGGTCAAGTGACTTGCCCAGGGTCACACAGCTGGGAAGTGTCTGAGGCCAGATTTGAACCTAGGACCTCCTGTCTCTAGGCCTGGCTCTCAATCCACTGAGCTACCCAGCTGCCCCCTCTAGCATTTTTAATAGGAATAAATGTGTTATCTGCAAAAAAAAAAGTGATCATTTTGTTTTTTTTTAAATTTTCTATTCTTATTTCTTTCATTTCTTTTTCTTGCAATTACTATAACTAGCTTTTGTAATGCTATATTGAATAAATCTGGTGACAATAGGTGGTTTTGCTTCCCCTTTTATGGTACTAGAAAACCTTCTAGTTTATCCTCATTAAACATAAACTTTGGTTTTAGATAGATACTATTTATCATTTATAAGTTCTATTTATCCCTATGCTTTCTAGTAGTTTAGAAAAGGATGGATGTATATTATTAAACACTTTTTTCAACTTCAGATGAGATAATCCTAAGAATTTTGTTATTTTGGTTATTGATATGGTCAGTTATGCTGATTGTTTCTCTAATATTCTACTAGCCTTAAATTTCTGCCATAAATCCCACATTGTTATAGCATATGACATTTGTGATATATTACTTTAAACTCCTTGCTAGTACTTTACTTAAAAATTTTATATCAATTCATCAGGGTAATGGACTACATTTTTTATCTGTTTTTGCTCTTACTGGATTAGGTATCAGAAACAGTTGTCTCAGAAGAGACAACTCCTTTTTAACCTAGTTTTTCAAATATTTTATATACTATTGAACTAATTTTTCCTTAAATTTTTGGTAATATGCACCTGTAAATCCCTCTGGTACTGGGAATTTTTTTTTTCTTTGAGAGCTCATGTTGGGCTTGTTCTTTAAATATTATCTTTTTCAAATGACCAGGGCTATCATTGTAAATATTCATCTAAGTCACTTAGATGATTAGTTTTATTGGCATATGATTGGGCTAAGTAGCTTATAATAATTGTTTTAATTTTATCTTTATTAGTGATAAAGTAATCCTTTTCTATTTCTGACACTGGTATTTTGGGTTTCTTCTTTTTTCCCCCCTAAAATCCTTACCTTTCACCTTAGAATTAATACTATGTATTGTTTCCAAGGCAGAAGAATAGTAAGGGCTGGGTAATGGGTGTCAAGTGATTTGCTCAAGGTCACACAGCTAGAAAGTTTCTAAGGCCATATTTGAACCCAGGACCTCCTATTTCCAGGCCTGGCTGTCAGTCTACTGTGCTACCCAGATGCCCCTGGTTTCATCTTTTTTTAAGTAAATTAGCCAATGGTTTAGCTAATTTATTGGATTTTTTTCTTTTAACCCGCTGTGATTTTTAGTCAAGACTTTAATTTTTTTTTTACTTCCAAATCAATAAATCTCTTATTCTTGGTTATTATCCTACCTCCTTTACCTTAAAGAATATCATTCAACAAGTCCTCCTCTCCTTTAATTTGGAAGCTGTTAAATCTTGAATTATCCCTGATTATAGATCCAAGATCCTTGAATGATTTCCTTTTGATTGCTTACAATATTTTCTCTTTGTCTTGGGAATTCTGAACTTTGGTTATGAACTTTGGTTATATGGTTAGTTTTCATTTTGGAATCTCTCTTAAAGGTGCTTAATGGATTCCTCCAATTTCTATTTTACCCTATATTTCTAGAATATCAGTGTAATTTTCCTTTATAATTTCCCGAAATGTGATGTTTAGATCCTTTGATTATGTAGTCTAGGAAATCTTAAATTTTTTCTCTTTGTTGTTTTTTCTAGATTAGTTTTAGTTATTTTTCCCCAATATTTCCTCTTTTAACAAGCTTTTAATTTTCTTTTTATAACATTCACTTTCACCACTCAGAATTTTCAAATGAAAAAGAGTGAATTCTTATCCGAAAAGTTGGGATCTTTGGGTTTATTAAACATTAGATTGCTGATGTCATTTACTCCTAATAATTTACTCAATTGTTACACATTCTGTTTCTTAGCCTGTAGCAGACTATTTTGGTGATTACTACTTTATAGTCTAGTTTGAAATCTCGAACGGTTAGGTCATTGTCCACATTTTTTTCATTAATTCGCTTAAAATTGTTTATCTTTCCTTCTTCCAGATTAATTTTATTTTTTCTTCCATAAAATGAGTTTTTGATAGTTTGATTGGTATGGCACTGAATAAGTATATTGATTTAAGTAGAATTGCCATTATTATTATATTAACTCAGCCTACCCATGAGCATTTAATATTTTTCAAATTATTTAGATCAAACTTTGTGTGAAAAGTGATTTATAATTATGTTTACATAATTCCTATGTTTGTCTTGGTAAATAGATTCCCAAATCTTTTTTTTTCTCTAGACAATTTTCATATTGTCTAGAGCAGTGATGGGCAAACTTTTTAAAGAGGGGGCTAAAGGAAAGGAAATGCTCATCTGTCAGTATGTTTCTAAGGCAACTCTTTCCAAGTTTCATTGTATTGTATCCTACTCATTTTATTCATCAGATTAGGAATAACGTCCCGAGGCTGGAGAGAACATTTCAGGGGACCCCTGCATTTGGCCAAATGGTTCCCCATAGCTGGTCTAGAGTAATTTAGATGGAATTTCTCTTCCTAGCTATTAATGGTGGACTTTGTTGGAAATATAGAGCAATGCTGATGTTTAATATGGATTTATTTTGTTCCCTGAAGCTTTGCTAAAATCATTATTTGAACCAGTTTTTTAGTTGATTCCCTAGGATTCTCTAAATATGACATCATATTATCTCCAAAGAGTGGTAGTTTAGTTTCCTCATTGCCTACTTTAATTCTTTTAATTCCTTTTATTTCTTTTAATGCTAAAACTAGCATTTCTCTTACAATATTAATTAATAGTGATGACTATGGGCATCTTTCCTTCACCTCTGATCTAATTGGGAAGGCTTCCAACATATCTCTTTTGTAGATGATACTTGCTAATGGTTTTAGGTAGATTCTACTAATCATTTTTAAAGAAAGGCCCATTTATCCCTATACTTTCTAGTGTTTTTATTAGGAATAGGTATTGTATTTTGTTGAAGAATTTTTCTGCCACTATTGATATAATTATGCAGTTTTTGTTAGTTTGGTCATTGATATGGTCAATTATAGTGATAGTTTTCCTAATATTAAATCAGTCTTGTATTCTCGGTATAAATCTCCTTTCGTCATAGTGAAGAATTTTTGTGATATATTGCTGTAGTCTATTTGCAGTATTTTATTTAAGATTTTTGCATTGATATTCATTAATGAAATTGGTCTGTAATTTTCTTTCTTTGTTTTTGATCTTCCCGGCTTAGGTATCAGCACCATATTTATGTCTTTAATAGAATTTGGGGTGGGGGCATTTGGGTAGCTCAGTGGATTGAGAGCCAGACCTAGAGACAGGAGGTTCTAGGTTCAAATCTGTCCTCAGTCACTTCCCAGCTGTGTGACACTGGGCAAGTCACTTGACCCCCATTGCCTACCCTTACCACTCTTCTGCCTTGGGACCAATGCATAATATTGGCTCCAAGACAGAAGGTGAGTGTTTAAAAAAAAATAAAAGAATTTGGTAGGATTTCCTCTTTGCCTATTTGCCAAATAATTTACATAGTAGTGGGATTCATTTTCTTTAAATGTTTGATAGAATTCACTTGTGAATCCACTTGGTCCTGGAGATTTTTTTTAGGGAGTTCCTTGATAGCTTCTTCAATTTCTTTTTCTGAGATGGGATTATTTAGGTGTTTCATTTCCTCTTCTGTAAATCTAGGCAACTTACTTTTTCGGAAAAATTCATCTAACTTACCTAGATTATCAGATTTATTTTCATATAATTGAGCAAAATAGCTCCATATGATTGCTTTAATTTCCTCTTTTTTGGCAGTGAATCTCCTTTTCCATTTTTGATACTGGTGATTTGATTTTCTTCTTTCCTGTTTTAAAAAATCAAATTAACCCATTGTACTGTCTCTTCATTTTTCTCTTAGTGCAGTTCTCTTTTTCACCCTTTGATTTTTCTTTTGCACATCATGTCATCCTAAATAGCTTACTCCAACATCCTCTATCTATGCATACTCCTTCTAATTGCTCTAATAATAATAAAATTTGAGTTACAAATATCATATTTCCATGTAAAATATAAACAGTTTTGCTTTACTGAAGCCCTACACAATTATATGACTTTGAAATTATTTATATTTGATATTGAAATCTACTGAATTCTTCTATTATTACTTTTATTTTATTTCTATTTATTTATTTATTTTGTGGTTGAAGGCTATATAAAGCTATCCCTAAGGTCTACGATCTTATTATTAGTATTATTTTAAAATATTTTGATAATTTTGTATCTATATTATTGTTATTCTTCGTACTACTATGCATCATTTTATGTATTTTAAAAATATTCTAAAACAGTGTCCAGAGTCTTCATGAGACTGTTAGGGAGTCTATCACAAACACACACACACACACACACACACACACACACACACTTACACATGCTTAGAACATTGACACCATCAGCTATGCTTTCAGCTAATGAAGTTAAACTTAGGAATGCCTCTTATACATGAATAGCTTTTCTACTAAGGAACTCACCATTGCAAGAATAAACTTAAAGCCTCTTATATTTGGAATGTCTGTAACTAAATTTGAAATGTCATAAATTTGCCTGGGCAAATGGAGGAGTCATTCATCTTGTCCTCTGGGTTTAGCATTGCCTCTGTTTCTTTTCACTCATCTACTTTCGAAAGTCAAGTTTGGAGTTAAAGAATTGAGGAATCTGAACCCTGGAGCATTTGGTAGAAACTGAGCAAATTGCTTGAAATGGTTCTATGACTCACTAACAGATTCTAAAATCAGGAGGTATAAGGAATGTTAACCATTTGTTAAAGTGAAGAAGCCAGTGGAAACCATGAATGTGCCAGCCATGAAATTTAGTCCCAAAACAGACATGTTGTCTAGCTGGGAAGACCATGTTGTTTCTTCTGAAATCTTTGACAGCTAAAATTGAAAATATTGAAGAAGAGAAGCCTAGGCAAGATGCTGGAGAGAATGAAACAGTACATTTTTCCCAGATGGGAAAAAAAAGCACTCTATTTTATTTTCATTAGGAAAGGCTATTGACTTATCCAAGATAAGGGGCGAGCTATTAAAAATTTGGCTTTGAACCAATAAAATATGGAGTTGAGCCCACCTTTAAAGTGAAGAAAAGATAGCCAAAGAATTCAACTAATTCATAAGTTGGAAGCAGAAATAATTTGCACAGCCATGAGCCCAGGAGACCCATGCCTAGCCAAATCAGACTATGCACCCAGTTGAGAGCATACCTCCAGTATAGTATCCAAAAAAGTGGATTCTGGTAGAGACCATTATTGGCAAAGCAAATATTGACAGAGAGTACAAGTTTATCAGAGTGTCTGGCAAAGACTATGCTTCCAATAGAACAGAGACAAATGAAGACTCTGTATCCAGAAGAATAATTTTAAAAAAAATAGTATCTTTTGGAAAGCATGCACTCACTGGAGACTTGTCAAACAAGCCTGGTGCCATCCCCAACAATAACCCTAGAAAAACAGAGTACTGAGTTGCCCTTTCCCACAGCTGTCCTATCCATATAAATTTCAATGTCTGTGGTCCTCCATTTATTTACCCATTCTTCCTACCAATGGTGTATAGGAAAGTATGCCATGTTGTGCTAGTTTTGTATTTCTTACTCTGCCATTTTATTAAATGTTTTGTTTTGAACTAATTGTGTCATCTGACTGTTAAAGATAAACATATCATATGGGGCTTATGGCTTATGGCTTTAGAGGATGCAGATTTACAAAGTCCTTTCTAGCCACCACAGTACCAAAGCTTGGGGGGCTGCAGGACTCCTCTTTTACACATCTAAATCTGTTAACCCTTTCTGGCAGCCTTTAACCTCTTTCATTTTTGCCAACATTGTCTTACTAATCCTGATTTTCAGCACCTCAAAATGAACCTAGCATTATTGCCTCTCAACTCTCTTTGTTCATAGGACAATGAAAGAACAGAGGTTCTAGAATCAAAGTTCCTGGTTTTAAATCCCTCCTGACACATTTTACCATCTGTAGGAATTGAGGGATATCAATTACTTCTGTATAGGAGAAGGGAATTGGAATAGATTGCCTCTGAGTTTTCTTTCAAGACTAATGCTACAATATCTTTTTATTTTGTTTAAGGTATTCAATTCTTTAAGAATCTGATAAGATTTCTAATACTGCATCTCATTATAGTTTACCTTTGTTAAATCAAAACTGAAATATCATGTTCCTTAGGAATAGCAGTCTTCAAATATTTGAATAGCTATGAATGAATCTTGATTTGCTTGATGCCAAAGGGTGAAATTAAAACAATGTTTAAAAATGAAAAAAAGACTAATGCTACAACTCTCTGATAAAAATGTATAACCAATACAGTATTGTATATTATATAATGTATATTATAATGTACAATATACATTTTACAGTTGGTTAGTGTAGACACCTTTGATTTTCTGAAATTGTTTCTTCTGTCCCTCAAGTCTCCCAACTTCACATCAGCCTCCACAAACATCTTTAATCATTCACTTTATTTCTGCCATGCTGGTCATGATATTCCCACTCACTTTTCAATAACACCAATTCCTACAGTTGTTCTTCTTCCCTCCATGTTTCTCTTGATCTTGGCAGTAAGGTTCTGTAGACATTGGAAGGAAGAAACTTTCTCTAACCAGCAAGATAACCAGGCTTTTTTCAAAGGAGACCATGAAGAAATTTCTGTTTTAGCCACACTAGGCAGGGAGCAAGAGAGGAGAAATTCCTGGAATTTTGAATCCATTTTCAGAAAGAAAAAAATTCTAAACTGTATTGATGTAGTTGTACTTTATTATGTTAGGTAATTTAACCGGCATTCATAAAATTTCTTATTAGAAAATGTACTAAGTTTGAAAGAGCAGATTTGCAAAATAACTAGAAAAAAATATTTCACAGAACTAATTTGAATTTTTGTGTTTCATATGCTATTCTAAATTGAATTACTAGCAATCCAGGAAGTTAATCATTTTCTCATGTTTTGTCCTCACTTGCAAATATGAGAAAAAAACCTCACAAAAATATATATATACTTATCCATTATTGATAATTCTATATCAGTAATATAAGGCAATAAGAAAATTGCATGACAATGGTGAATTCAGCATTAAACTTCAAGTTAGAAGGTCTGTATTTGAAGCTAGAATCTGACATTTACTACTTCTATGTTACTTTGGATAAATGTGAAAATGTTATTTCCTTTCTCTGTATGTGCTTAACACTGTTTAGTGCAAGGCATTGAATGAATAAATGAATAGATATGACTTCTCATAACCCAAGTTTCTTTATCTGGAAAAGAGGAAACATAGACTTATGGCTCTGAGTTTAAATACATTTTAGAGGTGCTCTAAATCTTACTCCCTTATTTGACAGATGATGGAAGTGGAAATACTATTCCCCATAATGCTTGTTTTGTAGGGATATTATAAAGATTTGTATATTTCTAAAATTTGTAATTATAATATGCTTTAGACAGTTGAGCTATTAATATAGTTACCATTTCCATGGTTTCCATAACCAGGTATCAGGATTAAAGCTGTCTTCATGTTAAAAGTTATCTTTAAAACTTTATAAAACTATAGCACACATCTTTTAGGGAAATTCTTCCCTACATTTCTTAACACATTTGAAAACTGATCTAAATGAAATGCCTTTATACCAAGGCCAATGCAGGAGAGAGCTATTTCCTAAAAATGGAAATGTAGGTATAACTTCCTTTATGCAAACTTATTTCCTTTTTTGCTTCTCGTTCCATAATATTAGTTGCTTGGCTCTTTGAAAGGCTTCTTTTGGAACAGAACTTCAATCTTCACTAGCCTCAATTTTCTTTTCTGTTGTGCTTCTTAAAATTGATTTATGCCTGAAATAGTTTATTTTAGAAATAAGGAAAGAGGTTTGTAAAATAACACATTTTCCAAATTGACCCTACAGTATTTAATTTCATTTTTTCAGGGTGGCATTTTATTGATGCTAGATTAAATTTCTAGCTAAATAAGCTATTTGAGAAATGCATATATTTTTAGGCAGTCACATAAGACAGCAATAGCAGTGCTTTAGTCAATTTCAACATGTAGATTTCTTTTTGCTTAAATTATTTTTATTGCTCTTTTATGAAAATATATTCCATATGTATAAAAATAACTAGCAAAATAGTTTTCACAATGTTGTAAAGTAAAAGCATACACAGCATAAACAAAATTAAAAAGAAAGGAAAATGACTTTGCTAGCAATATGCATTAAAGCCTTACTCCCCATAGGAAAATTATGGTAAGTGCATTAATGTTGGGATATTGTAATATAGAACTATAGAGAACAGTACAATATGAAGTTCAGTGTACAATTTTACATTTTATGGTTTCCTAATTGATAAGGAGGGTCTGGCACAATTGATCACATGTGAATATTCGTAACTAATATCCCTTAGGCTATTTGATAACTATTTTTCCCTTAAAATTTCTGAATGGATGATAATTTACTAATGGATACCACACAGTTGTTGTGAAAAAAAATTTTATAGTGAAAAAGCACTTGATCTACAGTCAAAAAAACATAGGTTTGAATCTTAACTATTTCATTTACTAGCCTCATGATTTTGAATAAGTTATTAAGCTCTTTTAAGTCTCTTTTTTCTTAACTATGTAACTTGTGACCTAGCATCTCCCTACACTCTGAGCTTACAATGGACCAGGTCAGAACTGGGAGGCTAACACTCAACATAATTATTTTCTCTGTTTGGCTCATTATTTCTACTGGGAACTGCACCAAGAACATTCCAAAATAGGTTTCTACAAATGTGGACAAAAAAATCCTCTACTGCTAGTCAAGTACGTAAGATTCGAAACAGAACTTGGATAGAGGACAGATTTTAGTTTACCCCACAGAAAAAGAAAAATGACAATAAAAAATCATGGAACCTCCAAAATGGATACAGAAAACAAAACTTTATAAATATTTTCAGTTGTCCTGCAAGAGTACAACTTTTGTTTTTCAGAATATAGTCAGTTTATTTTCCACATAGAATTGTATAGTCTACCTCCCACACTCCACCTCCAGAGATTCATGTAACCCTATAATTAAGATTGTAAAAAGTGGCCATATTTTAGGTTCCTTCTGAATAATAAATATCTTTTTTCAGACTTTTTGTATGAATAACACACCAGGTTGCTCTTCAAGTAGCATACTACACAAAACCTGTATGGACCATCTTCTTTCTTTAAAGAATAAACATTTCCTTAAAGAATTCAAACTCTCCTTCTACACATAAGAAACAGAGGTTCAGGAATATGATTCTTTCCATTTCTCATGAAAGCCTATCTAAATGTACATCTTCACTATGTAATTCTGCTATAAATTTGCCACCAATTTCCAAGTGGGGAACGATTCATCTATCTCTGTTATGAACTCGAGATCAAAATAGGATATAGACAGGGACAGAAAAAGAAGGAGAATGACAAGAGAGGAAGGGGAAGAGAGAGGAGAAAAGGAGAAGGGAGAGGAGAGAAGTCATGGGGAGAAAAGGAAAGGGCAAGAAGATAGGAGAAGAGAAGAGAGGGACCAAAGAGAAGGGTAGAGAAAAATAAGAGAGAACAAGGGGAGTCAAGGGGAGAGGAGAAAAAAAGAACAGGTGGGGAAAGGAAGAGAAGGTAGAGGAGTGAAAAGGAGATGAGGATAAAGGAAGAGAAAAAAGGGAGAGAAGGAAGGGAGGAGGAAGAGGAGGAGAAAGAGAGAACACAGGGAAGAATGGGGAAGGTAAAAATTTCCATTTACAAAGCAAAACAAAAAATAGGATTATACATGAAAATGCAAATCTACTTCTTACTGCTTGCTTGATTTATAATCCCCCAAGTACACTATATACATCAACTTTTATTTTGAAAGCAAGTTTGGTAATGAAGAATTGATTGGTTGCCACAGTTACAATTTATATACTCAATCACAAATAAATGAAAAAGAACCATTCTGTTTTTTTGTTTGCTTGCTTGCTTTTTTCTAACCCTTTAAAAGTACTAGAAATCCTAAAGAGACTCAAACTCAGTACTAGACTGGTGGATTATATTTGACTTCATTCATTGAACATATTTTTGTTTGTTTACTTTCTCTTTCCTATACCCATTGTTATGGATTGCACAAACATCCTTTTTATTCATGTAGTCTCAAAACCTTTGAGCCATTTTTGCCTATTTCTTTTCCATCAATCAGTTATTAAGTTCCATTGATTCTACCTGTAGTACTCCTTGCATACTTCCCTTCCTTCTATTAAACAGCCTCTCTAGTTTAGACTCTTCTCACATTTCCTCTGTATTTTTTATCTGGCCTGTCATTAGTCTCTTCCTCTTTAGTCTACCTTTCACATCAATGGCCAAGTAATATTCATGAATAATTTAATTTATTCCTTTATTTTAAAAATAACATAACTTCTAGTATAAAATCTAGCACCTGTCATTGAAGACCTCTCATACTTTGCCTCTAAACTTTTTCCAGCCTTATCTAATACTGCTAGCCTTCATATATTTAACATTTTAGGCAAACTGAATTATTTACTTTTCCCTTGTTTATCATTACTGTCCTCCCTTCCCTAGAAAGTCTTCCTCTTATTTCTTGATTGAATTCCTACATGGTTTTGAAGCCTTTCCTGATTCTTCCTAATCAAAAGCAACCTTTCCCTCCTTCTGTCAGAGAATCTTAGAGATATAGACTTACTCATATCATATGCTGGATCTCTTGAAAACAGGAATCATTTTTAGACTTTATTGTCAAAAATAACCCAGATTCTGCTTGAAAATCAACAACCTATTATCTTTTGGTGCAGACCAGGCCTCTTTGGACCAGCTCTCATTAAAAGAATATTTTTTTTTTCTCATATGGAATTAAAATCTGCCTCTGATAATTGGCTACTCATTGATTTGAGTTGAGTTCTTTCCCCAATATAACAAGTTTCATCCTTCTTTCATATACCCTTCAACTACTTATAGGGAATTATTATGTTCTTTCCATCTTCTCTTTTGTAGTCCAAAAACAACCATTTATTTGTATCAGTCCCCTCTGCTTCTGGATTATATCCTATTTACCAGTTGTTTATTTTTCTCATAGTATATTCCACACTTTATTTTTACATTCTTTTGACTTTTCTATTAGTTTTTTGATGTATCATGGCCTCATTAGCTTCTACTTGTACAGTTATAATCATTAAGAAACTATTATCTTCATTAAGCTTTTTGTACTTCTTTTTCCTATGAACCAATTCTGCTTTTAAAAAAATTTTCTCTAATAGCTAATATAGTTCAGGTAATGTTACAAACAAAACATTATAAATACAACAGTTGTTTCATTTGGATCAAATTAAGATAATTTATTATGTAATATAAAGAATATAACACAAAGGAAAGAATCGGCTTTTCCCGTTTAGAAGCTTAGTTATGTGTAAGTAGGGATTGGAGAAGACTTATTGAAGCAATGGTATTTTAATTAGTTTTCTTGTTACATTTTTATATTGCTCTTTCTATTTGGTATTTTAAAGAAATGTTTTCTTCAGTGGATTTATTGCCTCTTTTACTATTAGATCATTTTTAAATGTTATTTTCTTTAGTATTTTAATGCCTCTTACCAAGCTTTAATTCTTTCCTTGTAGTTTTCTTCCATCATTCTAATTTCTTTTCCCATTTTTTCTCTACTTCTATTGTCTCTTTCTTTAAATATTCTAGGAATTTTTGTTAGATTGGGTCCAGTCATCATTTTTCTTTGCGGTTTTGCTCGTAACTATTTTCACATTGTTATCTTCTAAGTTTATGCCTTGGTCTTTCCTGGAACCATATTTGCTTCTATGGTCAAGTTCTTCTGTTGTTGTTTGCTAATTTTCCCAGTGTATTTATTGATTTTGAACTTTATACTAAAAGTAGGCTCAGCTTTAAACTCTCCTGGTCTTTTTTCTGATCTTTATTAAGAAAGGGCTCCTTTTGCCCTTCATCTACCCATATTATTGCTCTTCTTGGCCTTGGAACCAGGTCCCCTGCTCCCTTGTGATCAAACATAAGTGCTTCCTTCTACCCTAAACTACAATCCAGAATTACTTATGGACAATAGGATTTCTAGTCAAAACCTCCTGCACCAAGTGCCAGCAAAACCTCCTCTGACTAGTTGTCCAAACCCCTTGCCATTGCTGGGCTAAGAGCTCCCAAAGCTGCAGATATTTCTCCTACTGTTGCTTGTGGTACTGCTATAGCTGTCAAGGATGCCTGCAAGGTCCATGACCTGTGTTCCTTTCATACCTGCTCACCACAGCGTCATAGACCTTTCCTACATATCGATAAATGTCCTTGGACTGGAAAAATGCCTCCTTCTGTTTTTTGGCAGTTTCTTTGCTCTTCTGCTCCAAATTTCAATTTGAGTTATAATTTTAAAGTTGTTTAAAGAAGAATGTTGGGACAGTTAAACTGCCACTCTGTTTATACTCCAACATCTCATCTCTTCTCTTTCTAAAGCAGAGGTTCTTAAACATTTTATGTGTCATGGACCCCTTTGGCAATATGGTGAAACTTATGGATGCCTTCTTAGAATATAATTTTAAATACATTAAATAAAATTCACACCAAAGCTATCATCTATATACTTACATACAAATGAAGACTCAAGTCATTGGACCATGATTTTCTCCAGTTTTAGGAGACATGTTAACCATGCAACATGTTAAAAGAAGAAATGGAAGGGTATTAAAGAAGAAAAATATAGATTAAATTTTCTCACTTATCATGTTATAAGAAAGAGACAAGAGGTTTAATTATAAGACAACACTTAACGGAAAAATGACTTCAGTATTTTTTCATTATTGAACCCCCCTGACTTCCATTTTACTTCATATGCTCTAAGACTTATAGGAATATATGAAAATATGATTATATGGTATTGAATCGTTTAATGCTTATGAATATATTTGGAGGTAGATCTTCCTTGTTTTACTTTTTTCTCCAAAAAACAAAAAGTAAATAAAAACCCATGGTATAAAGTAAATTACTTTATACCATGTATAAATGTATATGTATACATATATATATATATATATAAGTAAAGTAAAGTAATTTGGTAACCATTTAGGTCCTTTATAACTATCACAAATGACAGTCATTCTCCTTTAGGTAGCTAGAGTTCAAATTTTACCTCAGCTATTTATTAACTTGATGTCTGTCTGCTTCTCTTTTCCCATCTAAAAAAATATGATAATAGTACCTACCTCCCAGAGTTGGGATAATCAAATGATATAAATTTTATAATGTGATTAGTATCTTTATTATTATTATTATTATTGTTATTATTATTAGTAGTAGTAGTAGTAGTGGTAGTAGTAGTAGTAGTAGTAGTAGTATCTTTATATGGTAAGTGTTTCATAAATGTTTGTTCCCTTTCATCCCCATTCTCTAGCTCAAAGTAGTCTATCCAATTCTGGTTGTCTTTGGTCATAGCACTATTGACTAAATTGAAAATTTGTATTAGCACATATAAAAAAATAATGGTTTCTGGAGAGCCAACATAATGTAAAAATAGACAGTGAAAATAGTAGTGGTTGAAAGTAACACTTCTGCTAAAGGAGTTAGTAAACATACTTTGCAATAAATTAATTGTGTAATTAGGTACTCAGATACCAGTAAAAGTTCCCATAGAAGGTTGACATAGAAGGTTTTTAGTTTATTGACATCCAACAAGACCATGATGAAAAATACTCAGCATTCAAAAAAGAAAGGCTGAAATTCATATAACAAATTGAACAATAAAATTCCTTCATATTATGTTTTAAAAGAACAGGGAAGGACCCAATTGTGAGAAGGAAGATATTACACAAAGGTATATTATTCTGTATCTTTAAAGGATAAAAAAAATTGCTAATGTGAAAAGTGAGTATACTACAAGCAAGCTCTATTGTATTCATTTTTCCCATAGAGAAAACGACAATTTTGATGCAATCTCAATATTGAAAGCTTAAACCAATATGGGAACAAGTAATCCCGGATTGAATTATTCCATATGCAAATAGACTTCTTCCTTCACACCTAATCAAAGATCTATTCAAAGAATAAGACAGTTAGCATTGAAGTTAAAAAATAGTTCTTATAAATAAAATAAGCTTGTTCTTTAGCAGAGGTTCTAGGGAAATTTCAAGGTCATTTGACTTATGAATGATCCAGTTTAGAGGCATAAAGATTCCATGTCATTCCACTCTTAAAAACAGCCACTCTAATTTATTTTGTCTTCTGATATTTCTACAAATTAGAGGGGAAATGAACAAGTATTGATAAAATACCTCCTCCTTCTCCTCCTCCTCCTCCTCCTTTTACTACTACTACTACTACTACTACTACTACTACTACTACTACTACTACTACTACTACTACTACTACTACTACTACTACTACTACTACTACTACTACTACTACTACTACTACTACTACTACTACTACTACTACTACTACTACTACTACATACACAAATAGCACATACACAAAACACTCTGACTGTTACAATTTAGATCACCTTGTTTTCCCTTTCTTTCCTATAGGATTTTGGAGATGATGGATCCTTATACATTACTAAGGTTACCACCACACATATGGGGAATTATACCTGCTATGCAGATGGCTATGATAAACTATATCAGACTCACATCTTCCAAGTGAATGGTAAGAAGCCTAGTGTTGTAGTAATTATATTCCTTAATTCACTGGATTTTTAAAATTTTTATGGTTCACTCAGAAGAGAATATGCTATTATGTCATTTCTAATTTCTCCACTAAATTAAGATAGGTAAAGAAGGATTTTTTTATTTTTAAATTTGATGTTCTCAAGAAAATTATGTGAATAAAAGAAGCTCTTTTGCTGTCGTGCAATATTCCGCTCTGAAATTAAATTTTCATGCATTTTATTATTACATGTTTTTTATTTATTTTTATTTATTTATTTTTTTTTATTCCTATTGACTCCCAGAGGAGCATAGGGCCGCAACCATCTCACGCCAATGGACTCTGTTCTGGGCAACTTCCCCCAACTGGGCCCATGTCAATTACACTTTTAGTGTATAATAATTTTTTAGTGGCAAATTAAAAACATGGACAAATTTCCTTTCTAAATATCTATTTAACTTTAAAGCCCCAAACACAAGATGTAAATATATATATAATGTGACAACTTGAGTTTTTTAGCTAATTAATGCACAAAAAAAGCATTTTAACTGAAATCTGGTTGATTGCTTATTATTTGTTTAAATGCTCTCATCCACAGAAAATTTGCTACCTTCTTATATCCACTCCTCCAACCTTCACTATATCCTTTAATATTCAGTAATACAGTCCAGGACTAAGAAATATCTAGATGCAACTAAATTATAATTTTGCACCAATTCATAGGGGATTCTATAAAATTTAATTTTAAAACATGGGAATGAATTTCATTCTTCCCCATATTAAATTAGTACTATTGGCAATGATGATGATGATCCCAGGACTGATTACTGTCCATGTGCAAGGATCAGCAAAGGGCTACATGAAAATTCTTCTTTGTAATTTATAATCACTTCTGATTTAGAAACAATGTGTTAGAAAAGAAATAGCATGAAACAATAGAAAAGTATTGGACTGAGAATATACAGTGCTGGATTGTCCAACAACTAGCTATGTGAACTTTTGGCCAAAAAGTTTAACCCTTTTGAGCCTGGTTTCCTCATATTTAAATGATGATATGAGATTTCGATATTCTAAAACTGAGGTCTTGACAAGTTCAAAAAACTTGTTTAATTTTTAATTGATTGCTGTGTTTTAATATAATTAGCTTCCTTTGTAATTCTATGTAGTTGATTGTATGAATTAAAATATAGAAAATTCTGAGAAGGGGGTCAATCCTCAGGCTTCACCCAACTACCATAAGCGTGCTTGGTCCTGTGATGCAAGGTGGCTAACAGAAACTTTTTGCTTCTGTAATTTCTAACAGTCACAAAAAGTCAGTTAAACATCTTAGAATCTTCAGAAAGTCAGTTGGAACTTGAAACTATAAATAGAGGTGAAGTTCCAAATGACAGGGCTTTTGCCTTCTGGCTTCCGCTGTGGCTGGAGGCTTTTGCTTTGGCTTAACCTGTTGGCTTTGGCCTAATTGCTTCAGCCTTGGCCTGTGCTCATCTTGTCTTGGGGAAATTTAAACCTATCTCATTTTTCTCTGGACCTCTCCTTGATCTCTCCATCCATATCCCTTCCCTTCCCCTGAATTTCCTGTGGATCCTGGGTGGAAGGGAGGGCTTGGTGATTGAACATTGTGGGTTTTAGTTTCTTTAGATAATTAGAATATCCTCAAATAAGTTATCCCTAGATTTAATAAGGATTTTACTTAAAAGGCAGTCAAATCTCCCTACTGGGAGAGCAAGTTCTCTCAGTCTAAACCTCTCCGCCACCCATCCCCCACCATCACCCCTCTCCCTAGCAGCAGCTAGAAATCCTGAACCTCTTCCCTCTGACTAACCTGAGATAAATAAATCCCCTTGTTACCTACTCAAAGCCTCTGGTGAATCATTGTACCGAAGATTGAGGCAAGAGCTAAAGAGGGAAGGACTCATTTTTTTTTATTTCTTGAAAGAATTGGGGGCATCTTGGCAGGAAGTACCTACCCAAGGCTTCCTCCAGCCATCAGTTTGACTGGCACGGAGGGGCTCTCTCGACTCCTCCCTCAAGAAACTTTAGAAACTAACAAGAGAAACCCTCTAGCCAAACCTAAACATTTCTTACTGGCCCTAGTTTCCCCCCTGTATTCTCTGTCTCAAGCCTCTGAGAGGCTTGAGCTGTTTGAGCTTCCCTCTCATAAATACTCCATTTCTTTTATCTCCTATATACCTTTCCTTACCTTCATTCCTCCTCCAATCACCTTAAAATCACCTAATATCCCCTTTATCCTTCCTCACACCCAAATTGCCTTCGTTGACCCACTCAGATTACCTTAATTACTTTTTTATAACAATACTTATAAAAAGGTAAAAATCTCTGCTCTAAAAGGTTTCTTTTGGTGATAAAATCCAACTATTCTAATTATATAAATTACAACTCTTTTTATAACAAACATGTACCAAGTTTCTACAATGTGTCTAGTGTTAGGTGCTTTGGGATTTAGACAAGAAAGAAGAACAACTCCTGCCCAAGAAAGTCACATTTTAGATAAGAAAACACACACACACACACACACACACACACACACACACACACACACACACACACACACATATATATAAAATCTCAGAAGTGTAATTCTTTTTCAGGATAGCAGAGAACAGTTAGCAACTGAGGGATTCAGGATGAACTTTATGATACTTTATAAGTATCTTCCTGAGCTGGGTTTTCATGAAAAGTAAGGATTCTGAGAGGTTTAGGTATAGAAGGAATACATTCCATGAATGTGATATTTAGCATGTATACTAGTATGGAGATAAGAAATAGAGCGGTTTGTTTTAAGAACAAGATGGACACTTTGGCAATATCACAGGCAAAGCAAGGGAATAAGCAATTATATTTCCTTTCTGATGTATCAGGCAATGTGATAAGCATTTAAGAATATTATAGCCTGTGATCTCATTTGATAATAGCATGTATAAAGAATGATATTATATAATAAGACTACAAGGGTCCTTTGGAGCCAGGTTCTGAATTGCTTGCAATGCCAAACAGAGGAATTTATATATTATAGTTATTTTCAAAGATCCCAGTTTAATTTAATGCAAAGATTGGCACCTTTTTTCATCTCTGGAACTCTTCATATTTTTAAAAATTGTTGAGGACTCTGTCACTTCTGACTGATGGGGGTCTGACCTGAATCTAATGAGACAGAGAGATTGAGTAATGCAGCAAGGCTTTACTATGATAAAGTTAGGGAGGAGAGGAAGAGAGAGTAAGAGGGGGGCCCCAAACCTGTCGATGGCTAGGAGTCTTCACCTGGGTGGAGAAGGGGTCAATATTTTATAGGATAGTGGTCTGGGATGACTTAAACAGATTGTCTTTGTTAGGCAAAGTTGGAGTATTTGTGACCAGATGATTGGATAGCCCTAAGAGGGTTGGCAATGATGGTCTCTGGGGGTGGCTTCATGGTCAGTGATGTGGGAGGTCATTTGTCTAGACCTGACAATAATCCTGATCTTCTGCCCGGTTTTACTGCTTTTACTGGTGCTTTGTCTCACAGTTTGGACAGGTGCTGGGTGGGGGGAGTATTGGTTTTAGCAGGGATTGGGGAAGAGGGGAAAAGGGGTTTTGGTCCCAAGGTCTATCATTCCTGTCCTTTTATTTAAAAAGAAAAAAATGGGGTTGTGAAATGGTGGGGGGAAGAAGGGAGAGTGGCCCTAAATCCAAGGTGGGAAATGGGTGATGGTCTTGTTTGTCAAAACTGCTTCCTGCTAAGGAAGTGGCTATGTGTCATTACGTCTCTGATGATCCCCTCTGCATCCCTCAGTCTGGATTTGTGTTGGTATTTTCTGGAAAGATCTCAGTAGGAAATTATTATGGGGGAAAGCAGGGTTATGAAGAAGAGTGGCAAGGAGAACAAGAAAGAAGAGAGCAGAAGAAAGGAAAAGAGTGAACACAGCATGGGGTACAGATGTGGCTATGCACATTCAAATGTCAGGGCCTTCAATTATCAATTTGTTTGATTGTATGGGATATCTTGTTTTTTTTTTATTTTAATTTTTAAAAATTTGCAATGAAAGGATAAAGCAAGGAAAGTATGTTTAATGCTGTTCGTCTTCAAGTACGAGTCAGTCATGCAGTACCAAATGCACTTTACAGCCAGACTCAGGAATAATCAGGTGGGGTTCACAGCAGTTACAAAGAAATCCTGTGTCAACTGCGTTGGCACGACCACCTTCAAACCTTTTGAACCTTTCATCTGAATATCGTGTGGCTTCTGTCTTGACTGGTGGATTACCCACCCACTGATCATCCTAGTATAAAGACCAAAAGTTAGAAATCATCTCCGCACGGCTTACAGGATATGTGCAGGAAAAGGGTTAACTTTTGCGAGGGGTTTGTGAATACTTCTGACTAAGACAAATCTCAGTTCCTTCATGCTCTGGTGGTCACAGACGCACAGCCTGCTGGTTACCAAATACGGCGTGAGCTAGGGAGCAGCAGACATAGAATCTGAAAGTTTTAACAGTGAAGGATTAAGAAAGGATTTTTAGAACAGAGGCAGAGGACTGCAAGGCGGAGGAGATAAGTGAGACATGCGCAGAGCCAGTGCCCTTGCCCTCCCCTCCCCCCATGGCCATGGGAGGAAAGGGAGGGAAAGAGAAATGGTTTGGGCGGAGTTAGAGAGAGGAGGCGGGGCTGGGAAGAGGCCGGGGAGGAGGGGAACCACTAGAGTCAGGTGGGGGCTGAAGGATTTGGGCTTTTTTCCGAAAAAGCTAAGAGGAGCGACTCCAACTGAGTGCTCAGGTTATCGGAGGCCAAAGTAACGAACATAGGAAAAGTCAGATGAAGTCAGATGACAGGGACACTGAGCACGAGAGGGAAGATGGGGGTCAAACTCACCCAGTTATTGAGTGATGAGTACAGGAGGCTGGAGACCCCGTAAGAGGAGAGAGGGAGAGAGGAAGAGAGAGTGTGATCTCCATGATCCGCTGGGCTAGCTGGGAGTGGGAGGTAGAGGGGGAGAAAGTTTCTGAGAATAGGGAGTGGAGAGCGAGAGAAGAGGAGAGAAGAGGAGAAGAGAGGAGAGGAGAGGAGAGGAGAGGAGAGGAGAGGAGAGGAGAGGAGAGGAGAG
>NC_058135.1:108150519-108182040 GCF_016433145.1 Gracilinanus agilis
TTCCTTTCTTTCTTTCTTTCTTTCTTTCTTTCTTTCTTTCTTTCTTTCTTTCTTTCTTTCTTTCTTTCTTTCTTTCTTTCCTTCTTTCTTCCTTCCTTTCTTTCTCTTTGCTTCTTTTCTTTTTTTTCTAAAAGGGGTTGCTTGTGTGTCGTGTGTATGTGCTTGATAGACCACTAAACTTAAATGTTAAGACATGTCTCTGGTGTATTAGCCTATTCATTTATAAAAGTAGGATGAAAGAATTAGGAAGAATAGGTTGTTTGTATTCAAGGGTAGGGAAATTTAAAAGATTTTTACCAAAGAATATGGTTGAAAGCCTACAAAATCTTCAAGGACATTAGAGAGAATTCTATTTATAGTGGAAAAATCATCAGATGTGGAATCAGAAAACCTATGTCTGAATCTTGTTTATTCTTTTACTACCTTGATGAAAGGTAGCTAGATAGTACAGGGACCAATGTGGGGTCAATGGATAGAGCAGGAAAAACCAGCATTTAAATCTGGCCTCTGAAGCTTGCTGTGTGACTCTGTATGTAAGTCACTTAATCTCTGGTTTCCTCCATTTCCTCATCTGTAAAATGAGGGGTAAAAATAGCACCTATTTCCTAAGGTTGTCATCAGAATCAAGTGAGGTAATATTTATGAAGCACCTAGCACAGTGTCAGACACAGAGTAAGTACTTCTTAATGTCAGATATTATTGTTATTTTAGATGGAGTTGTAATAAACATAGGATTCATGGAACACTGACAAAAGGTACTAACATTTATTTTTCCTGGGACAAATGGCTCATAATCCTTTACTATACTATACCACCCTGGTACCACATCTAAGAACCTGTTGCCTTTTATTTGATTCTCCTATCCCCAACACTCCTGGTTTTGGACTGTCTTGAGAGGTAGGGTACCTCTTGCCTTCTGAGGTTGTGCTGTCCTTTGCACTACCCAATCACACAATTTCTAGTTATGATTCTTATTTTAGGTGAAACATTTAACTTCTTTGAGGCTCAATTTCCTAATCTGTAAAAGAGGGGGTGGTATTAAGTGATTTCTAAAGTCCCCTGCAACTATAAATATATTTTCCACAACAAGCTTTTGAGTTCCACTTCTGGTATTTAGAAGCTGAGTGAAATCTGGCAGCTCACTTCACCATCCGGATCTGTAATTTACTCATTTTTATAGTGGGGAAAATAAGAGTTGGATCACCTGTCTCACAAGATTATTATAGTCTGTAACCTGCAATCACTATGGAAATGGGCATAGTTAGTCAACCCATTTCTAAGACACTCCATCACATTTTAGATTTGGTTAGAAGAGACTTAGAAAATTAGTGTTTTTCAGAGCTCTGTTCTAACTCTGCAGATTCCATGTAAATAATAGCAAAGAGAAAACAAGGAGTGAATGATTAGAAAGAGTATTCCCTGAAAATACCACTAATTATCACTACTCATTTAAAATTTAAAAAAAAATTCACTCTAATTATTCACAGATGTGGCACAAGGAAAACCTTCTGGGTTCAATTGCTCTTCAAAAAAAAGCCACACAAATGACAAATTGGGACAACATGTAAAGGATTTCAGGGTCTTCTCAAAAGAGAAAGACAAATCAAATAAGAAAGCAGAACTCAACAAAATTATTCTTTTAGAATCACTGAAGCTTTTTCTTTCTCCCTTATAAAATAAAACACCTTTTAGAATTCTAGGATATGTAACAGGATGACGGGAAATTTTCAAGTTGTTTGATGTTCGCATTTGTCTGAGGACAGAGAACTTCTCTATGTCTGGAAAAGATGTATGCATATTACTGTAACATCTCTCTTCCCTAGAACTTAAGCCCAGCCACATATAATCACTACTCTCTCTATTGCCCATTTTTGACAGCAGCTCCTTGAAGAGCAAACACTAGAGTGAATGACCTCTTCAGACAGCTGACTCATACTTGGATACAATTTTTCTTCAGCTCGACTAAGATAGAATCTAGCTTTAAAAATATCTTGTCAGACATTGGGTAGATGGGTCATTGGGTCAGAATGCATTGTAGAGTGTGTGAACCCCTGGGTCTCAAATGGTGTGCCAAAAAAAGTACATATTTTACAACTTTTCCAATTTTTTCCCCTTAGGACCATTGTGATTTTTTTTTTGGATTTTATGGAATTGAAAATATTTTAACATATATTCTATGGATAACTGAGTCCAGAAACATAAAGCTGGAAAAATCAAGCACTGTTTCATAGACTATTATCAGCATATATCCAAGTATAGTAGTAATGTTTCCAAACACATATATAGTGGTCAATAGTTATAGGACAAGATAATGACTAATTAATGTAGTGACATTTTTATCACAGGAAAGTGGAGAGGAGGTTAATGTGATAATGAGGCCTATTTGATCTTAAAGATTTAGCATGAAGCACTTTGAAGATAGTTTAATTGGATTTTAAGCACCTTTTCCAATTTGCATGTGTACTTGTTAATCTATATATTCTAAAAATGAATTTCACATCATTCAAATGAACAAACTGACAATTCCATGTTTTAAGATATGTTCTATGATTTCCATTTCATGCATGGTTTGTTTCATGCATGGAATCATTTTACTATTTATTTAAATATTTTAAAAAATGAATATATTGTTTGAACTAAAAAAAGCAAAGGTATACAGAAATATTGGGATCATTGTTCTAGGCCAGAATATATCCCCAAAATAATCTAATCCAAATCCCTCCATTATGGATGAGAAAACTGAAGTCCATTGAGGTTAGATAGTTTAATCTCAACATTTTATGGTAGGAACTATCCGATACAGGTTTAGAAATTAAATCAAAAGCTTTTTTCTTTGTATTATTGTCTCACATCTTTATGATGGACTTGAGAAGTCCATTTTCCCTAAAATGTCCAAATTATGATTTCTCTTCTAGTGTTGACAAATACTATGTTATAAGAATCTCCTGGGAAGTGACATTTTCTCTTCTCTAAGTATACTCTTCTCTCATTTTGTCTAGTATCCTTACATATTGCTCTTGAATTTGGTTGGAGGATGTACTTTTGTTTAGATTACATAATTATAGTTGAACCTTTTTGATTATCACATAGATGATATCATAGGATAAGTAGGAAACATATCTCTGATTTATTTTTGAAAAAAATAAATACCAGTTTTTGTTTTTGTTCTTGTTTTTTTCCCCAACTCCATAAATGAGCTAATTCAGCTTTGCTGGATATATTGCCCCATAATTTTAAAATAAAAAACAAGTAATATTCAGTCTTACATTTTTCAGAAGCATTAGCACAGGACCATGCACAATCTTACACATGTTATGTAAAGGAATTAATTCACCATTTTTGGTTTTCTAAAGAAAAGGACACCTGTCTTTAAATTCTTATCCATACTGTTATTTAGCTTATCAAAGCATAATGTTCATTCCAGCCTGTGTGGAAGGGTACTGATCTTGGAATGATAGATATCATGAATCTAACGTGTGTAAATTGTTTTGTTCTGTTTAAGAACTTTCACATTTCTGAACTTTTTCCCTCAAATGTTAAAGTGAGTATTTTTATATGATAATATTTATAAAAACTACCTCATAAGACTGATGTGAAGCAAGACTTTTATAAATATTAACATCTGTTATTGTTATTTAATGGAAATAAGACCTCCTGAGCTTTGTCATTTACTATTTGATGCCACTTAGTGCATCATGTAGTATAATTAGTAATGAATTTGACATGATTATTTGATAATGATGTTATTTTTTATAATCTGGCCAAGCAAAATCATCAATTTAGAATTATAAATCTGATTACAAATGATCAGAGCATAATGAGTAGTAATTATACACTAAGTGAAACCCTAGTACATAAAACTCTTGAGAAAATGAGGACCATTTCTTTTTATATACGTAAATATAGAATTGCAAAGCACTTTAGAGATAACGTTCTCAAACCTTTCTCATTTTATAGTTCTTTTTATCAAATCTGACTTAAAAATCTGTTTGTTGAATGTATGACTGAATGAAGGGATACTCTAAGTGTATCAATAAATTGAGAGCTATTGTGATCTGACATTTTTTCTTGACACTAACATTAGTTAGCTGTTACCTTACACGAGTCACTCTCAACCTCAATAAACCAGTATGGATGGGCATAAATTTGTGCTACATTCTTGCCTGCCTGTAAATTCTATGATCTAATAATCCTCCTCATATCAAAAGTCTTCCTAGGCTAATTGAAATCATTGGGGAGTTGCAACACCATTCATAAAACCAAGAGTCAAGGAGTTTGAAAGTTTACAAAGCCTCTTAGCCATCTGATCTCCTTCAATTTGTCAAAACTTTAAGGTACTATTTAGAGCCACAACAGAGACCAGGCAAATGAGGTTCTTGCCTAAATTACAAAAGTGGGGAGACTTCAGAAAATATATCAAGTCTGCCACAACTATCTCAAGCTTAAAAGTCATAGTGTAATGCTTGCTTAAGGTACACAATTATCAACTTATATAGATGCACTAATATTGCTTCCTACCCTCCTATTTTTCCTTTTTATAGCCTATCCAGCATTTGCTCAGAACTCACAGAGGTCCTCCATAGAGAGTTCATCTACTCTGATACATAGAGATTCCTTTTTTCTGAATTCCTTTGCCATTGTTTTTAAGCAGTAATTCCCAAAGTGGGTGCCACCGCCCCCTGGTGGGTGCTGCAGCAATTCAGGGGGATGGTGATGGCCACAGGTGCATTTATCTTTCCTATTAATTGCTATTAAAATTTAAAAAAAATTAATTTCCAGGGGGCTAAGTAATATTTTTTCTGGAAAGGGGGGCGGTAGGCCAAAAAAGTTTGGGAACCACTGTTTTAAAGCAATGGGAATGCAGCCATCCATCACAGCATATAGAATTGGATAGAATGTTGGGTACAAAGACTTGAATTCAAATCCAGTCAAGACATTTACTAGCTGTGTGACTTGTCTGTTCTGTTTGACTCAATTTTCTCAACTATAAAATTGGAATAATAATAACATCTACCACCCAGGGTCATTGTGAAAATCAGACATTTATAAAATGCTTACCACAGCCTGGAACATAGGTACTATATAATAATTATTATTATTAGTTGTTGTTGTTAACTCATATATTATTCAAAATTTAACTATTGAAAAGAATGCTTATTTTTAAAAATTATACAAATTAAGAGTCAGGCTGGTATGGCAATCTCTGTACATAGGCTGTATTAAAAAGGTATAGTTTGCAGCAACAAGTGGATAATAATCCCCATTATCTCCATTATTTGGACTATATTTGGAGTATTACAATGAATTTTAGGTATTGTTAGAGTAAAACTAATATCTCCTTGTTCTTATTTTTCATAAAGTTTATTGCTAATCACTTGAAATAGAGAAAGTAGAGAAGCATAGATTTAAAGTCTTTTTCCTACTCTGTCTGACCATGTGTAGCTCATCCTGCAGGATTCTCAGTCCAACTCCCCTGCCAGGTTCAGGGAAGTAGAGACAGGCAGGGTCCACCCACACCTTTTTATTTACATTCTTGGACACAGCAACTGGCATGCAAAATGGAATGAACTGGGTCAGCAATCCAGGACAGGAAGGAGATGAAACTCCCTTTACACAGTATTATATTTGAGGAAGGACATTAATGACCTAGAGAGTTTCCAGAGGAGAGCAACTAGACTAGTGATAGGTCTTGGCTGAAATAATTGTGGGCGTTTAGCCTGGAGAAAACAATGTAGGGATGAGTTGAAGGAGAAGGATCATAAAGACCTTCAGGTGCTTTTAATATTCTCATGTTGAAGAGTGATTAGACTCATCCGTCAAGGGCAGAATTAGGGACAAAGACTGATAATAGCAAAGAAGCAAATTTGATCTTCACAGAAGGAAAACTCCCTAAAAGAACTATCTAGAATATAAATGGATTGCCTTAGAAAATAGTAGGTTCCTTCTTCCTGAAGGTCTTCAAACAAGCTGGATCATCTGATTTGCTAGACATATTATGTTTGAAAGTATTTTTAATGGGTTGGTCTAGGTGGTAGTTGAGATTCCTTCTAACTCTAAAATCAGTTGTGGTATAATTCTTTTCTCTGCTAGGAAGCTTCTGGTGTAAATCCTTATTTGCCACCATGTAGGTCTGTTTTGTACAGTTTCCAAATGTCAGGTACTGTGTCTTCTGTTTCTTTTAATTCCTCTCAGAAATTAGTAGAATATTTAACATAGTCTAGATATTCAAAATGGTATACTCAAGAGTGACAAAATCTGAGTACAGAGGTTCAAACCCCTTCTTTGACAATGAATAGTCATGTAATCATGAACAGATAACTTAACATTTTAAGTTTTCTCATCTATGACATGGTAATAATAAAAATAAATATATGTACATGAATAGAAAATGCACATATATATGTCTTATGAGCTTTATTATGGCATTACATTATTATTAACATGGTTAATTTTTAATAACAATGTTTTATAATAATTTTCAACAACGATAATTTATCATTTTATTGATTTAATTTCTTTCATAAGTAGTATAAGTTTTCTATTATACAGTAGTAAATCAATACATAATGAATCTATTTCCACTCATGTCTCCTGCTTGAAGGAATGAAGAATAACTGTTGTTCCAACTCTGCAATGTTAAAAGGGTTGAATTAGTGGTATATAAGTGTAATATGGTGATGGTACTAGATTCAATGACCTAGATAAGCATTATCTATCATTATCAATGAAGTGGACACAACCAAGCTTGGAGTCAGACTAGAAGCATGAAGTGCTTGAACACAGAAGACCTGGTTAAAGTAGAAAGATCAGTAGGTAAAGGATGAGACTATCATGTCCTCCCATCTTTCCTTCTGCTATCTTTTTCATATATGAACAAATAGTTGTTTTTTTAAGAGACAGAAAAACATCTCAGTAAGAAAAACTATTCAAATCAAATTGTGAAGAAATAGAGTCTCTCAGATAAAATATTAAGAGATGCAGACCATTTTGAATATCATATGAATATAATTAAAGGAACATGTTTGAAGGCAGAGGAATGACTAAGGTAATGATGGCTTTAGGGCATTGTAGTCCATCAGTTCATTTATATGTGACTGTTTTCAAAGGTTATCACTGATAAAATAAGAAATTAAATAACTGGGAGCTATGGTTAAAATGGATAAAGACTATTTATTTGATAACTGGCAGAAAGTTGGATTTCTTGATTTCTGCCTCATAAGGTAAAATTTAATCACTGACCACCCGAGGACTCTGATTTCAAGCCATGGAAAGATAGAAGAAGCCAGAAAGGAAACTGTAAAGAAATGATAATGAGAAATACAAGGACTATTAGTTGAGTACAGGGAAAGTCACAAGAAACTTTGTCACAAGAGGAAAGACAACAAAGGTTTACAGCTGAGACAATTGACTCCAGCTGCTTTTGCTAATTGGAATACTGATGTTGTCTTGCTGATTGGCTGGAAAAAGCCCTGCAAAAAGTGCTGGAAAACTCATTCATTGGGGGAAGGGAGATTCCTGTGTGAAGAGTTATTGTTCTTTTTAGTCTCCAGTGCTATCTACAATGAGTAATTTAGCTATGTTGTGTTTTACTGCAAGCTGATTTGAGAGGAAGGAAGTGTGAGGAAAGAGATTTGCATTTATTTTTCAATGAATTGTGCTTCACTGTTAGAAAAACTTGGAATTAAATAGATAAAATTGAATCTTTTGCAACTCGCAGATCTGAGAAATTTGGCAGTTTTCTCCCTTTGGGGAACAGCTGGTCATTGGAAGATACCCTGTTAAAGGTGGTTGTGAGGGAAAAGAGCCTGATCTTGCTTTCTCAGCTCAAGAGCAGAAGAGTGACTTTTCCATCACATAAGCTGTGAGAACAGGTTGAGGAGCAGCTAGCTTAGAAGTGATTTTTTTGAGGTTCATTTTATTCTTCAAGGAAACAAATATGTTCACCTTTAAATGTATACACACTTTCCTACATAGTGGGATGGTATGACCCGGGTTTATATTGTTCTTTTATATAATGTGTGCCTCTGCCCTAGACTTCTTTTGAGCAAATGTTATGCTTATTTTTGCTCAGTTTTTCTATTGAGTAAATGTGATTATTTCTGATCTAGCCTTCAACTGAGTTATTATTGTTGATTTTGTTTTCTTATTAAGTAGCATTTTATGTTTGAGTGTCTCGGTAATTGATTTTCCATATATAAGATGTATAGAGCTTTGAGCTTGAGTTAGATTGACCAGTAGAAGGAATATAGCTCTCCTACATGAGTTACCTCTTGGCCACTGAGAGTTGTTGATCATTCCTGCCTAATACCACCTGGGAGTGTAGATTGGGTTAACAAGATGCCCCAGAGAGGGAAAAGCTCTTGGGGTAGAGAAATGGGGTTATCACTCACCAGCTACATATAAATGTGACCTATATTGTGCCCTTAACTGCAAGAGATAGCAAACAGAGAGAGCAAATAAGATAATCCACAAGTTTTTAGCATCTACCAGGAATCCTTCTCTCATTACATTCTCTAATCTCAAACAGATCCCTCCCTGTTCAAATTCTCTTAAAGCACTCTCCATCATGCTCTATCATACCTTATGCTTTTTTTCAATATATCTCCTACACTATAATAAGCAATGTCTACTGTAACTGAGAACGGTCATATTTCTTGCCTTTGTATCACCTCGGTGATTAGTAAAATGCTTCATGAGTAGGAAGTGCTAAAAAATGTTCATTGACTTTAATTCAGTTACTCATCCTGTCTACTAAGTATTTGGTCTGGTTCAGAGCAGACCAGCTTAATTCAACAAGAATTTATTAAGCAACCAACTCAATAGACACCATGCTAGACCATGCAGAATGCATGAAGAAAGTTAAGACTTGATCTATGCCTCAAGGGGTACATTTCCTAGTTGGGAAGATTAGAGGTGATGACTTTAACACCAACAAGGAACTTAACCTATGGGTTTCTACACTTGCTCACCATTTATGATTTGATCTCAATTGTGCATCATAATAACCCTGAGAAGTCGATCTTATCAGCATTCATATTTTGCATATAAGGAAAATGAGACCAAGAGAAATTAAATGATTTGCTCTTGGTCACATAGCAAATAAGAATTGGCAACAAGTATGTTAAAGCTGATTAGCCATCTTAAGTCAGATAGGATAAGTACACAAAATAAATAGGTGCCCGGTAAATGTTGAGTGTAAGTACTGAATAATTACAAATCATAAGTGCCGTGAGAGAAAATGAAAAGAAAAATAAAGGTCAGTATTGGTCTTTGTAATTTGCTTACCTTTTAATTAGCTAGAGGCAAGATTGTGGTGTTGTAATATTTTAACCTCAGCAATACAGACTTCTGGCTATTCCTTGAGTCTAAAGAAACCTGGCTGAAGGAACACAACATTTTTGGGGAAAAAAATCATAATTAGATAGCATTTTCAAAGATGTCTAGCACTTTTAAATATATAGTCTCAGTGTAGCAGAAATTCCTACAGAAATAAAGAAAAAATATCACTGGTGGAACAGATAAGACATCATTGGGAAAATGCTATATGAAAATGGAAAATGTTAGTGCCATCTATAGATGAAATTAAAAATTGCAGTTTATTCATCTTGAAAGATTGATAGAAATCTATTTCCTTCAAAAATATATTTCTACTGCTCCTAATTATTATTGTTAATGGCACCATATCATAATTTTATAATAATGAAACTAATACTGAGAAAGTAATCTAATTAGTAATCTACTTCCCATTACTTTTGGCTAATATCATGATGTTGTTACATTAGTAAATATCGGGTTACAGATTGAATTGCTTGGCAGTTCCAGGAGGAGGGAGGGAAGAACGGAGGGAGACAATATGGATCACATTACTTTGGGAAAGTTACGTGGAAATTTTTCATTAAAATAAATAATTAAAATGAGTATTAGGCTATATTGAGATAGATTATTTACTATTTGTAATGGATTAATAGCAAAATTAGGCACTTTGAAATAAAAAACAACATTATTCATATAAATGGAGAGCTATTCTAGACAACTGGATAATAAGTAAGGATACAGTTTTATAGAGTTATGAGGGGTATAAATTATTATAACATTTAAATGAAATATATAGTGAGTTGGGGGTTAGCTCTCCATTTTTTTAATAAATGAAAATTCTAGATAAGTTCAATAAGTTATGAGGGCAGATGTAAGAATATGCTAAAATATATATCTGAGGCCACCAACCCATATCTCCTGTTAGATTGTATTGGTCTGCTTTGGGTTATTTAGCCTAGTGTGTTAGAAATGACCCTTTTCATTCTGCAACATATTTATAAAAAGTCTAAATTAGGTGGAGTACATATAGTAAAGATTAGCTCTAAGGAATTTATCAAAAAGGGAACAAACAGGAAAGAAACATTAAATAAGAAGTGATTTTGAAAAATTCTTCAGAAATAGAGAAAAAATTATAAAGAAAATAAATCTCTGTCATTCATCTACAAATATAAACCTATGTTTATATGTACAGAAGTATTTTTCATGCATGCATGGATTCTGTGGCTCTCTATTGCCTACATCATTAAACACATACTTAGCAATCCATCGAAGCCACCTTTCTAGACTTAGAGCACTGATGGCGAACCTTTTAGAGACTAAGTGCCCAAACTGCAACCCTCAGGCTGCTTTTGAGCCCCTCTGCCTTACCCTAGACCCATTGGGCTGCTGGACAGAGGGGTAGGCTTCAGGAGAAATGCCCTCAGGAGCACATGGAGAGGGGGAAGCCACCTCCAGCACATGTGCCATAGGTTTGCCAACACAGGTTTGGGCTGTTAAATATTATCAATAAACATTTTATAGAAAAAGGATATCATCAGATATTTGTTTTGTTAAAAAAAAAGTGGATTAGTCATGAATAACATTTATTCAAAGTCTAAAGAAATGAAGGAAGGCATCAGAATTTTAGGTGGAAACATTAAACAACTTCATGAGAAAGGATGTATGAGAATCACAAGGGATGAGATGGATAAGTTTGAATTGGCATTGAGGGAGAAGGCAACTAAATTGTTGAGATAACAGACCAATCAAAGTATCCAAGTATCCATATTTCCCTAAAAATTAACTTTGACATGTTAAAGACTCTATTGAGGTAAATTTGAACCAGGACATTTAGTTCCCTTTCAAATCTCATGATCTTGATATTAAAATCAGATATTAGCGAAAATGGTATGACACTTTTTCTAGACACTTTTTCTCTCTGTTTTCTTTATATTCTTACCTTCTTTAGATGGTTGTTTCATGCTTACCTTTCAGATGGACATAGAGGATGATGATGTCATCCCATCCTACTACTTTAGGTTTCGCAGAACACAATTTTTACATGAAGCATGATTAGATTTTACCTCCCTCTTAACATCTCCCAAAGACAAAACTATAGATTCATAACAAGAAAAAGAAGTAGATAGCATCTATAAACAATATTTATGAGCAGGAACCACAGTCAAGAGGTCTGAAAGAAGTCAGTTATTGACACAAATGTGATACAGAACTAGGAAGTAATCTCTTCTTCCTTGTCTGCCTCCAAACCAGGCTATGTGGTGAGCAACCTGGGATTATGCTTAAAGAGTTATAAAGCTATGTATACCTTTTGACCTAGCAATACCACTATTAGCTTTATTTCCTACAATGATCAAAGAAAATGGAAAATAAATACATGTTCTAAAATATTTATAGTAGTTTTCTTGGCAGCAGTAAAGAACTAGAAACTGAAGGTATGCCCATCAATTTAAGAATGGCTAACCAAGTTGTTGTATATGATTGTAATGGGATACTGTGGTGTGGTAAGAAATGATGAACAAGTTAATTTTGGAAAAATATGGACAGATCTACATGCACTTATGAAGAGTGAAATGAAAAAAACCCACAGGATATTATGTATAGCAACAGAAATGTTATTTGAAGAATGACTTGTGTATGTATGTCCACCTTGGAGAAAGAACTGAGAAATAGAAATAAGACATCACTTTATATATACATATATCTTTTTGTCAAATGATACCTTCTCTAATAGATAGAGGTGGAAGGGAGGAAGTTTATTGGGCATTTAAATGTAACAAATAAATAAATTTAAAAGGGAAAAAATAAAGCTGATTGTGGGTAGGAGATATTTTTGTATTATATTTTCATACCTTCAGCTTAGCATAATATCTAGCATATAGTAAACACTTAATGAATATCATTATTCAGAAAAAGAGGTTATTTAAGTAGCATATCTGCACTTACAACATTAAAAGCATATGATTTGAACACAATCTTTTGGAGTAATTTTTTGTCCCATGGTCAGTTTTTGATCCAACGATAATCCATACTGGTAATGTAAAAATTCATTTATATAAGTAGGTGGAATCATTTTGAAGATAAGAGAAGTAAAATTTAAATATGTATGCATAATACATAATACATAATAAAATATGGAGGAAAAGGTAATGTACTTAAAAATTAAAACCCTTACCTTCCATCTTAGTTAGAATCAAAACTGTGTATTGGTTCCAAAGCTCAAGAGTGGCAAAAGCTAAGCAATGGGAAGTCTTGCCCAGGGTGACACAGCTAGGAAGTTGCTGATGCTAGATTTTAACCCAGGACCTTCAATCTCTAGTTTGAAATTCACTGAGCAACCTACCGGCTCCTGGCAATGTACTTTTAAAACAAAGGAACATTTTTTTATTCTTTTCCATTTTCCCCAATAATTACTATTTTTAACATAATTCCCATGTCATTTTAATGGGAATGAAATATTTTCCCTCTCATCTTTGCAACTATTGGAATAGCTCTTCCCACTTTCCCTTCTGAGGTTAGACTTTTAATAGAAATATTTTATAATTTATAGTTAATGTGAGTCTATCTAGAGGTAGGAATGGAGATTAGATCTGTGGTTTCGATGACATAGGGAACTCCTAGAGAAGGAAATACTTTATGAATGTAAGCCTACAGTTTTTTGGCAATTTGTAATCTGTGGGAGTTGTCTACATCACTGAAAGTTTAGATGTCAATATGTGTCAGAGGTAAGACCAGAACTCAGGTTTTCTTAGCTTCAAGGCTTGTTTTCTAACCACTGGGCAAACCATGTTTATTATATCTCTAATTAATACTTTTAAAAAATTCATTTCACTAAAACTTATTCAGCATTTCCATACAATGCAGGTGCTATTTCTTCCTTTCAAGGAATTTACTATGTACCAAGAATACAACATGCATGCAGATAAGTAAATATAGAGAAAATATAAAGTAATTTCAGGAGGGAAGGAGTCCTAAAAACTTAGGGATAAGAAAAAAAAAAACCTCAGGTAGGAGAGAGCAGTTTAACTGTTCTGTGAATGAGCCTAAGGATTCTAATAGAAGTAACTTGGTGCTGTGTTCCCTAAATAATAACTTTTATAACATAAAGCTGATATCCCAATTTATTTGGACAATATTATATGAAGGAAGATAACACAAAATAAAACTCAGAAGTTAGCTGGGAAGCAATCAGTTAAGGTCCTGGAAGAATCTAATATTTTTATCCAAGAAGTAATAGGGAACAACTGAATATTTTGAGGGTGAGATGCTTATACTAGAGATAGGCATGGTTAACTTGATAAATCTGAATCTAGCAGCTTTTCACACCATAAAGGGAATTATGGGACACTGAGTTATGGTAAGATGGATAGAAGGGATTCAAGAAATTAACCTTACTGAAGTGAACTATTAAAATGCCGAAAAGGCTTAGAGATAGATAGCTGTGGTGAAATTTGTAGATAAATTAGAATAAAAAGAAAGCTGTGCCCAAATGGCAAATTTATATTTAGCTAATGGCAAGATCCTTTTTACATCTATATTTTGCAGGAAATGCTTGTTACTCCAGCTAAGCTTCCATGCTGGTAATAATAATATTAGTGAGTTTTGTAATGTTGACATGAGATAACTGAATCCTTGAATATAAAAAAGATCGCTTTGCGACAACATTAAAGAGGAACTGACGGCTTTAATAATGTCATAGACAAAAGACATTGGACAAGCCAACTTGCATTTGAAATATTTATTAAACCCAGGTCATAATTTTTTCCATTGGAAACTTGCTTTTGTGACAAAGGAGCTCATCCAAACAGAGCCATCCAGATGCAGCAGTGAGTCAGCCACACTTCAGAGCCATTTAAATTCTTACCCTCAAGCTTTCTGAGTACTTTTTTTTTTTCTAACAGCAGCTGTGTGAATAATCTGCAGAAGAATGGAGATAGAATTCTTCAAAGGAGAATAGGAGATAATGGCATTTAGGAGAAAGAGGAAAAAAAAAGAAAGAAAGAAACACATACACAGCAAGTGTTCCATTGTTTACTTGCAAGTGACCTGATGCCTCACCTTGAATTCATTTATGTTTTCAGCTAGAATGAAGCCACTGTAATGGGTCAGTGATCTATCTATCCTGGCTCTAAAACTGGGCTTTCAAAGAATCTAAACCAGATGATTCTCCTGCTTTGCTCAAAACAGTTCTACTACTTTTAAATAGAACACACTGGGAATTTTGGAAAGAGTGGGGGAAAAAGAGCAATTTCACCATTGTAGAAATGCTGTTACTCAAGGAAAGAGTGATTTATGGTAACTAAATGCACACTAGATAGGCATGGGGAAAGAATGCAAATTTATTATGATGACTGCCTATGAAAGGGAGGCAGCAATAGCTAGAGAGCTGGCCACCATGACCTGAGTTCAAGTCCCACTTCTGATATAAACTAGAAGTGTGACCTTAGATAAAGCTCATATTTTTCTCATTGCTCTAGCCAACTCTTTAGGACTATAAGTTTGTTGGGAAACTACCAAACTAAATTGGAAGAGGGAGATCCCTGTACCAATGAAGTGTAGGTCTAGTCCTTATTTCTAAAATTGTGGGCACTTCAATGATTCTTACATTTTCCGAGTCTCAAATTATAAAGGCTGGTCTAAAATAGGTCCTCCCCTCACCCCACACGCTAAGGATTAGAAAAGAGTAACTGAATGAGAAGATACTTTTATTGGAATTATTCTTTTACTAAATTCCATTTTTAATTAGATGCTGCTTGAAAATGTTTCATTTATTTTTATTTAGGGCTTTCATGTCTGTGTTTGTTAGCAATTCTTTTTATGTAAATTACAGAAATCTACAGATTTATGGATTTCGTTCCACTGTTCTTTATGTTTTCCATCAAGTTGTACTATGCTTATAGTCAGCTAAGCAAAACAATGGATAGAATACAGAACTTGGAATCAGGAAGACCTGAGTTCAAATCCTTCCTTAGATACTTACTAGCTATGTAATACTGTGCAAATCATTTAACCTCTCTGTTCCTCAGTTTCCTAGACTGTAAAATAGAAATAATTGTAGTGCCTGTCCCCCAGGATTGTCATGAGGATCAAATGAAATAATACTTTGAAATGTTTTTGCAAACTTTAAAGTGCTAAAGTAGGTTAGAGATGGAGAGTTCTGCTATGTCTAAGACAGTGATGGTGAATCTTTTAGAGACAGAGTGCCTGCCTCTGCCCCCTCACACCTCCCAGACCATGTGCCATGACACACACCCCCACCTCATTCCTCCACTGCCCCATTACCCCAGACAGGGGATGGAGGAAGCACTCCCATTGGGCTGCTGGGCAGAGGGACAGGTGATGAAAGGTACATGTGGAGAGGGAGAGGAAAGTGGTCCCAGCACCCTGCTCCCCTCCAGCTATGTGCCAAGCTGTGATCTATGTTCCCCTCAAACCTAGCTCCTCTCTGACCCCACCACGGGAATCACAGATTGAACAGGCTGCTGTCTGTGCCTTCCTCTCCCCCCAGCACTTTACCCCAGGCAAAGGAGGAAGAAAGCACTCTCACTGGGCTGCTGGGCAGGGGTTGGGGGTAGAGGGATAGTTAGAAGGCAGGGTGATGGGAAAAATGTCCTCCTCAAGCCCAGCTGGAGAGGGGAAAGGAAACAGCTCAGCCCTAGTCCCTCTGCCTTTCTAGTAACAAACTCTGGTAGGTGACTGCAGGCTTGTCCACAGAGAGGGCTCTATGTGCCATTTTTGACACTTATGCCATAGGTTCACCATCACTGGTCTAGGATATCTCTTCCTAACATAAAATACTAGCTATTATTATAGTAGATCTTGTTTTTACATGAATATTACATTCTAAGACCGTTTGTGCAAATTGAAAATTGTGCATAATAGCAACCCCATTATTTAATAAGCATTTCTTATATAAACATACCTAGGCACTTTACCACTATTTTTGTGTTTATCAGAGCTACCAACATCACTACTCTTATACTTTTAGGCCATTATTAGTATCTAGATAGCATTAACAAAACAAAGAGAATCAGTGCTCTTATGTGGACACAACTTGTTACAGGCAAAAACTCTGGATAAAGAATGACACAAGAGCTAATGTTTGGTGCAAAACAATGTAGTGACACGAGTGCTTCTCAGAATGAGAATGAGCGTGATTGGATGACTTACTGCACAACTTTACAATGTGTGTGGGGAAATGGTACAGATTTAGTGTGTAATTAAACATTTTTTACTTTTATGTATTTTTCTGCCTTCATTTTTTCAATTGCCAATTACATATACCTAAATTTCCTTGTTTTGAATTCTCATAAAATGAAGTCTTACTCTATTATTATTATTGTAGATGTGGAAACTGAGGCACAATGGAATGAATTAACTTGTGTGATGACAAAGAGGAAATGATTTTCAAAATCAGCCTTCATATTCATGTGCCCCATCTACAAAGTCAGCATCATTTCTATAACATACTGCCTCTCCGATTCTCTTAATTCCTCTTAGCTAAATGAACTTTCTTTTTTCAGTTCAGATGAAGAGAACTGATCTTTGTTCACTCTCCAATCTAACTGATTATATCTTCTGATCAGATTTTCAAGGCCTCCCTTGAGGAGTAGTTGTTCTTTTCTAATATGATTGGCTTGATCCTCCTTTCTGTTATATTTGGCCATTAGACACCAGCAATTAGCACCTTAGTATCATCTAACCAATTAACATCCATTAGTTTCTCTAAAGAAATAATTACTAAAAAAAGATATAGGAAAGAAACAAAGTACAAAAGAAAATACAAAAACCTCTCTCACTCAATCAGTGAATATGTTCCTTTCTACTACTATGGACTCTGAGAAGAAGGAGTTCAAATGTAAAGTGGTTTCTTTAAAGAATTCATACCCCCACATTCATTTATAACTGTAGAATACTGATAAATGAAGTTCCTCTCTTGTAAGAAATAGCATATCTACTGACAGGTCAATTCACTATTGGCCTTGGTCAAGTAGGTTGCTATTCAGGCTATTCTGGTTCCTTACCTCACTTGGCTGACAACCAGCTCTAGTATAAATTCTCATCACTGCACTTTAGGTCGTTTCTCTGATCTTTTTCTATGGTACAACTCCCTGTACCAAAGGAAAGAGGATAAAAAGAGGTTATAGTCATTCACCCAGGAGAGAGCCTAGAGTGTGTATGCATGCACAGGTTTTGTGTGTGTGTGTGTGTGTGTGTGTGTGTGTGTGTGTAGTGAGGGAGAAGATATTGGTACAGATACCCTCCATTGGCTTTTTAGAACTAAAAGAAACATCTCTAGACCTCAAGCCCAGCAAGAAGGAAAAAAAGAAAAGAAAAAGGTTAAGTTCTTTTTTTGGTACCTATTGTATGCCCACTCATTTTGGCTTAGCCAGCTTAAAAGCTTTTATTCACCACACAATCAGCAGATAAGTAATAGATATATAAATCATGCATGTACTCCAAAATGGGGCATATCCATGCATTCTGAATTAAGGTTCAGGTCTTCATTACGTATTACACTCCTTCTGAGACAGGGTCATCCAACCCCCAACATGTTTTGGCATCAGGTAGAATTGACTGTGCAGGATTAAATGACTAGAGCTTCATTTGCTAGTACTCCTCCTGCCTACCTACACTATTTTAAGTCAGTATTCATTTCCAGGATTTGCCTGATGGAAGTGAACAGTTTACTTTCATCTTTTTCAGCTTATATTACGTACCACACTAATAATAAAAATCATTTGTAGTTACAAGGCATTTGGTAATTTGCATTTCATGCATGGATTTTCATATAAAAATTTAATTAACACGAAGATAGTCATTATTTAAGTTCCTCACTGAGATACTAGTTACATTATTTCGTGTTTCTTGGTTAAGTCCATAATTTAGTTTTAATTCAACAAATCTTTATTAAGTGCCTGCTATATAGGAGGCAGCATAGTAGGTATGGATGATATACAGGTAAATAAAATACAGCTCCTGCCCTCAAAGGAGCTGACAGTCTAGTAGGTGAATAGGATATCTACACAAATAATTCTAAAATAAGGCAGAAGATTCATGCAAAGGAAAGGGCCAAACAAAATGTTTAAAGAAATTTGGGAATTAAAAGGTTATTTTTCATTGATCATTTTCTATATAAATCATAAGTTGTTATTGGGTCTTAGGCTCCACCAGCAAAAGGCTCATTACTAACTGATTTCTCCCTGTGCTTTCTACTGCCACTGATGTGGTGAGGGATCTGCTCCCTAGACATGCTAACATCATGGTGAAGCTTAGGAAGGCTGCTAAAAATCAATGTGAGACAAAAGAAAATGACTTTTTCTCCCAAGTAGATAAAAGACAATGAAGTTTTTGATATGTCAAATATAAATAAGAAAGCAATGGAGAATAGGTTGTGGTTTCTCAGGAATATGGTGAGAATGATGTGACTATTACTATACCACCATAGAAGGTGCCACCAGCCAAAAATGCCATTGTTACAAGCACACCTATCTAAAAAACTTTTGCAGTTCCCTGTAAGAAGGCACAATGGCCCTGTCAAGAAAACTAACCACATTTTTCATCATGTCATATCATCAAAAAAGGTAGACATACTAGCTAAAGCAATAGTCTCTCTAGCTTAAAGCAGCAGCCTCTCCTATGGCAAAAATATTGGAATAATTCCAAGAAAAAATAGAGTTAATAGGAAGAAGACAGTAAAGATGAGGAAGATGAGGATGACTCTGAAAAGAAGCTATAGATACCATGTCTGTCAAAGGGAGTGAAAGCTACCTCTTGGGAAGTCAAAGAATCAGAGAATGTGAGGGGAGGAAGAAGAAGATGAAGAGAAGGAAGATAAGAAGGAAAAAAGAAGAAGTGATTGTCAAGGAAGAACTTTGGAAGAGCAAAATGGAAATGTACAAAGAGTTCCGGAACCAAGAAATAAAATTTGGAAGGTGAAATATCTATAAATTTTAATATTTATTGGAAATATGAACTTCAGTAAAAAAACACTTCAGTGGAAAAGACTGTTATCACAGACTTCTTGGCAAAAAATGACCTTGTAATAATGGATGCCTAAATTGTTGCCACAGAAAGTTTAGTTAGGTGGAGTTTGAATCAATGTAAAACATGGGGGGAAAGTCTAGAAATCCATGGCTTAAAAATAAATATTGGAAATATTTGAAATAAATATATATGAAATAAGTGAAAAATTGGAAATAATAAAATAAAATTGGAAAAAGCAAATGAAAACAAAAAAGAGTGATCTAAATGTTCTATTCCTCTAGAATATGCTTCAAAAAATAACTAAGAAGGAACTCAAAGAAATGTTTCAAAGATAATATTGAGGTTAGACTGCTCTGCTCCCAGGATGGGACAACCAAAAAAAAATTGCCCATATTGAATTTAAAATAGAAGCTGACATGGAAAATACCTTGAAAGAGAAATAAGGAATTCAGAAGGATGGTTCTCCATCTCCATTCTAGGCTACACAAAAGGAAAAACTCAAGCACAAGAATATTCAAGAGGCAGAAAAAATTAATTCCTAGTGCCATATTCAAAGAGCTGAATAACCTTGTCTATACTGCAACTGAAAAAAGTCTACAGGAAATATTTGAGAGGTAACACCTACCAAGTTACCCCAAAAGAGCCAAAGTAATTTTAAAGTGTCTACATTTATTGAATTTGCCTCTGAGGAAGATTTGAATCTTGTAACAATATGGAAACTGAAGATAGACCAATCAGATGGGAGTTATACCAAAAAACACACACACACACACACACACAAGAAAATAAACAACAACTAATACAGGACCGTGAATTTGATCCTCTAAAGCTTTGTTTATCAAAGGCCTGTCCAGAAACAAGGCAGAACAATCACTAAATCATTTCACACATCTATTAGTACCACTATAGTCACAGACAAAGAGAGAGGATAATCCAAAGGGTTTGGTTTGGGGGACTTCAACTCAGAAGAAGATGCTAAATCTGAAAGTGAGACTTGAAAAGATAGGGAGATTGGTGGGAGGAAGGAAAGAAGAAACAAAGAAACAAAGGAAGGAAGGAAGGAAGAAAGGAAGGAAGGAAGGAAGGAAGGAAGGAAGGAAGGAAGGAAGGAAGGAAGGAAGGAAGGAAGGAAGGAAGGAAAGAAACCAAGAGAAACAAAGACAGAAAGGCAGACAGACTAGATTCATGTTGACAAACCTATGGCACACCTGCCAGGGGAGCTGTTCCCCTCCGCCTCTCCACACACACCTGAGGACATCACCCTCCCCTCTGCCCAGCAACTCAATAGGAGCACTTCTACCCTCCTCTATCTGGGGTAAGGTGGGGATCTCACATGCCATGTGAGGGTTGCAGTTTGGGCACATGGTCTCAAAAACATTTGCTATCACTGGACTAGACCAAGCCCAGTGGCTTTGAAGGACATGGTGGCAGTTGTGGTAGCAGTGTTTATGGAGGCTTCAGTGAAAAAGGAGGCCAAGGGGACTTTGGTGGCAAAAGCTGAAGAAATTTTCGAGGTTAGGGTGGTTTCTGAGGAATCTAAGGACAGAGAAAAGAAAAGAAGAGAAAACAAAACTTGAATAACTTCTCTTTTCCCATCCCTTATTTTCTTTCCTCTAATATTTGAACAGATTTATAGACTTTTATTGTTTAGAGATTGATCAAAACTTTTGAGCAAAAATCAGGTGTCTTCTTGGAAAAAAACATGGATGACATTTCAAGGGAGAAAGTTTGTTGGTTTTGACCGGATGGAAGTTCCTTGTAATTATTTTTTCAGAGAAAAATGAAAGATATAAAAGTTAACTCTTATGTCTATGTTACACTTATTGTTCAAAACCATTTTTCTTAGAATTATCTGTAGTAATTTTTATTATTTGTTTCATTTTTGTCCCCTCTTGTGACTTTAGAGAAAAAGGCAAATATTTTCACAGGATTTTTACTTTAGCAGTCTGTCTCGAATACATTAAAAGGACCAAACCCGAGTGGTAGGGGTTGGGAAAGGAGATTTTACTGTGTAATAAAAATAAAATGTTTGTTATTATCCAATGAGGTTGGAGTTATACCTGTGGTGTTGTCATTGGCATTGTTCATTGTTATGATTTTAGCTCATGAAAATCCCTCCACTGATACAGACCAGCAACTGACCTATTCATACAGATTAGCCTATTCTTCAGAACTAAGATGGCAGATCAAAGGATACTTTACCTGCCCAAATCCTCCAAATACATAAAAAAGGGAAAAATAAATTTCCTTAAAACAAAGAAAAGTAGGGTGGACACATCTCACTGGTGTGAGAAGAGAGAGTAGCCCAGCAAAACAACATCTGGGAAACCAGCAGAATATGAACCAACCCAAAGCAATTCCACATGACCTGTGGCAATAGACCAGCATAGCAGGGAATAGACAGCTTAACCCAGGAGATAATAGGGGAACTATAGGAAGGGTAAATGGAATCCAGCTGGACAAAATAGCTGCAAGTCTCCCCACAAGAAGCCAGCCAAGCCGCCCTCTCAAAATGCACATTGTAGGACCCAAAGACAGCTAGACCTACGCCAGGCACCAGAGAAGTTTGCACTGCTAACTCAGAAGAGTCCTCCTTTTATCGCATGAGTAGAGCAGTAAGAACTTCAACATATAAACAAAGTAATAAGGTTAAGGGAATAATAATTATAAAAATGAGCAAAAGACAAAGGAAAAAAATTAGGAAGTTACTTCAGTGACAGGGAAAATTAAAATATAAAATAAAAAAGGACAACAATGGCAAAAAAGAAATACATGAAGCCCCAAAGGAAAATGAGAAATATTGTATGGCCTCAAAAGAACTCTTGGAAGCACTTGAAAAATAAAACAATAAAAGAAATTATATAAATTAATAACATGGAAAATCAACAAAGAAGGCGATTCTCTTAAAACTGGAATGAGTCAAATGGAAATGATGATTTTAAAAAATAAAGGAAACCACTTTTTAAAGAGAAAAATTGTGCAAAAAGAAAAGGAATCAAAAGCTCAAGAAAGAAAATAAATCCCTAAAAATTAGAATTGAATAAATGGAAGCTAATGATTCCATAAGATATCAGGAAACAGATACAAAATCAAAAGAATTTTAAAAATTCAGGAAAATTTGAAATACCTCATTGTAAAAATGACTGATAGAAAATAGATCCAGAAAACACAATTTAAGAATCTTTACTAAGAAGACCCCAAATGGGGTTATGAAAAATTATAAATGACTGAAAAAAATATATATCTTAAACTCATCATATTCAAACTGAACTCTTTCTCTTTCTCCCCAATCCCCACTTCTTTGAAATGCCCTATTATTGGCAAGGTTATGACTATCCTACTAGATGCCCAGACTTGCAAATTATGTACTATCTCAAAGGCTTACATTCTCCTACTTATATTCAATCTCTTTCAAGGTCCTATTTAACCTCTGTAATATCTCTTGAAGATGTCCCCTCCTCTCCTATGACATGATTATTGTCCTGGTATAGTTACTTGTTATCTCAGACCTGGATTATTACAGTAGCCTGTGATGATTGATCTCCTTGCTTCAAATTTCTCCCCACTCCAGTCTCTCTTCCACTTAACAGTTAAGTTGATCTTCCTAAACTACATTCTGACTATGTCACTATCATATTTAATAAATTTCGACTGCTCTGCATCACTTTTAGGATCAAATATAAAATCCTAGGCTTGGCATTCAAAGCTTTTCATAACAAGACCTTATCCTATTTTCTAGTCTTCTTTCTCCTCACTTTATTCTCAGGTACTCTGTGATCCAGTGAGACCTGGTCTTAGTGCTTTTCTCCATATAAGAAACTCCATCTCCCAATTCTATGCATTTTTACTGACTACTCCTCATTCTTGGGATTCTCTTTTCTTTACTTTGTGATTTCTATGGCTTCCTTCAAGTCTCAGCTATGATCTCGCCTTCTAAAAAATACTTTCCCTATACCACCTCATGCTAATGCTTTCTTTCTTTATCATCTCCAACTTATCCTGTATCTATGTTGTTTGTACATAGCTTTTGCTTATTTTCTCCCTCATGAGATGGTGAGCTCCTTGAAAACAAAGATTATATTTTGTCTTATTTTTATCCTTAGCACTTAATATTATGCCAGGCATAGAGGAAATTCTTAATGAATGCCTCCTGGTGGATATTAGTTGTTTGATCTCTTAGCTGCTTGTTCTCAGTTCTATTTATCTAATTCTAATCTTTTTCCTGAGCTCCAAAATTGCATTACCAACTGCCTTTTGGACATCTCAAATTATATATGTCTTAAACAGAATCTTCCTTCCCTCTCTTCCTCTTTCTGTAGAGGCCTCCCCCATCCTCCCAAACAACCAGTATCTCAATATCAGTTCTATCCTTGATTCCACACTCACTCTTATGCCATATATATATCCAGTTTTGTTGTTTCTACCTTGATAATAGCTCACAAATATATCAGTTCATTTCTACTCATTCACACACTCTGGGTCTAGGGCTTATCCCCTCATGCCTAGACAAATGTGATAACTTTCTGATTGGCCCTTATACCTCTCTGATACATTCTCTAATCTGCTAAGTGATTTTCCAAAAAATAAGCTGCCTTTTCATATACCTACTCAAAAACTCTAGGGCCTCCCTACCATATCCAGGATCAAATATTAGACTACTCTGTTTAATATTTAATATCCTTCATCCTTCAGCCTCTTCAGTCCATAATGAATTGGCACTGATGTTCTTGCTCTTCTTGGAACATGGCATTCCAACTCCTGACTCCATGTCCTATTACTGTCTGACTGCCACATCAGAGATGCTCTCCCTCCTTACCCTTAGCTTCCCTGGCTTCCTTCAAAACTCAGATAAATTCTCACCTAATATAAAAGGTCTTTCTTAGTCACTCACTCCCCCAATAATGGCTTCTCTCCAATATTAACTTCCATTCTCCTTTTATATAGCTTTTATGCATTTTTCCATGGTATCACTCCCACTGTCTTTATTTCTGTATACATGTATGTATGTTTACAGCACTGCCATGAAGGCTGCTGAAGCAGATATTGTGGAGCACCTAGAACTTGGTCAGACATCAAAGATACCAAGATCATCTACAATGATCTCCTGTGTCCTGGACCATCATCAGTCATCCTATCTTTTGTCTTGCCACCAATCCTCAATGACTCAAGAAGAGAGTGTGAAGTCTATGACTTTGTAAAACACTGTCTCACTTAAATCCAATTCATGCACAAGTCAAGACATCATCCCACGAAGTCAGTGGTCCTCTTCAAAAACAAAGGACAGACAACAACAGCAACTTAGTCTTGTATATGCAAATACAATTTTAATATGCATATTTTCCACACTAACATATATTATTCAGTCTCCTGAAGGAAAGGATTGCTTAGTTTGGGGGAATTTTTTTTTGTTTACTCATAGGCTGTATCCGTCATAGAATAAGTATTTAATAAATGCTTAGTGATTAATCTATTCTGTATTCCATGTATATAGTTGTCAGTAAATAGTTATTTATCAGTTCAGTTGTTTTATTAAATCCCCTACAATGTATCCAAATCAAGCAAGGATTAAGGATAAAAAAAAAAAAACCTGAAAGGAAGTCTCTAACCTTAAGAGGCCACTTTCTCCTGCTGAGAAAGTAATATGACCATAAAATCATATATAATGAGATAGGATGTTGAGAAGAGAGCTAAAAAGTTCTTTGGTGGGGTGGGAGGGAGACTAGATGAGGAGGGGAAAGTGATAATACTATTGGCTCTCTCATCAAAGGATTGATTGCTAAGATTAGTCTTTGAAAGAAAAATATTCTGAGTCGTAGAAATGAGAAGTACACTTTGGTCTTCCATGATGGCCCAGTCTACTAAGGCAGGAAATAAGTTGAATTCAGTGAAAATTTAACTACATTTTACAGTGATCGAAATATAATGAATCAGTAAAAGGTGGAAGAGTGGTGTAAGTAACTTAATGCTAAACAAAATGTGTTTATTTTCTTTTCTAGGATTAGTAGGCAGTCATGGAAATATTTTAAAAGAATAGTCAAATCATCAGACATATGCCTTAGGGGAAAAAATTAGAAATGGGATAAAAAATCATTTAGAGAAGAAATACTTGAAGTAGGGAGGTATTAGGAGATTATTACAAGAGCTAGGATGAGAGGTGGTAAAAGACTGCAGAAAGCAGCCATGTATGTATTTTTGGCATCAGAAATCACCATCATGAAGAAATTGTGCCAAGTCCTTTTAAATAGGAATCCTAAGTAAAATCAAATAAACCTCTCTTATGCTACATTGATTATGAATGTATTGGTGTTTATGAATCTAATGGTAATGTCTAATGGCATAATTGCTTTTGTCTACATATAACCTTTCAGTTTTGGCTCTGTGGCAGACTTAAAGAAAGACCAGAGACCAGTCTTGGCACACAGAGTAAATGGACAGAGGATTTTGGAAATACTTCTGTACAAGTTCAGATTTTCTGATCCTAGACCAATCCAAAGTATTTAACATCTCAAAACTTGATGAATGTTTTCTATTGTTCTTTGGTTCCATAAGCATACTATTGAGTTTTTTATTGGTGTCTATATATTCTTGTCAATGAGCTTGCTGGGCTATAAGAATGAAGTTGCTTAGTCTATCATTTAATGTGATGTCTTTGGATAAAAAATTAAAACAAAAACATGAATTTTGTCTTGTTTCACATCTGTCTTTAGTACCAGGCAGGGAAGAACTGTCTTTGTCTTAAAAATAAAAAGGGATGAATCTTGAGTAAAATATGCAAAAAAATGTTTTCCACCTTTTGAGAAACAAAATAAAACAAAAACCTTTCTTGGCATCATTGCAATGATAAACTGACCACATAGGTAATCACCCTCGTTCCCTTGTATCTACCATTCATGTTTTTTTTTAAACCCTTGTACTTTGGTGTATTGTCTCATAGGTGGAAGATTGGTAAGGGTGGGCAATGGGGGTCAAGTGACTTGCCCAGGGTCACACAGCTGGGAAGTGGCTGAGCCCGGGTTTGAACCTAGGACCTCCCGTCTCTAGGCCTAACTCTCACTCCACTGAGCTACCCAGCTGCCCCTGCCATTCATGTTTTTAAAAATCGTTTTTTTCTGTTTTTCTTCTAAAATATATAATTTGTATGAGTATCAAAAATTATTATTTTTCTAACCCAGTTAATTCATTTAAAAAGAAATGTTATATTTGGTGAAGATTTATTTATATATACTCAAGAAACTATAATTTCTGAGCCAACAACTTTAGAAAGTTGTTTAGCTTGACTTATGGTGATACTTTTAAATGATATACCTGGTGGTATATTATTTTAGGCATGATTCTTAACACTTTATGATTGTATGTAATAATTTGTTCCTTAAACAGTATGATGTGTTAAAAGAGCTGAAAAAATAATCTTGGTGAGAGATGAGAAGGGATTGAACTAGGGTAACAACATGAATTAGAGAAAAAGAAATATATGAGAAGAATTCTGTGAAGATAGAACTAATAGGAGTTAGTAAACGAATATGGGTAGGAGTGAGTAATATAGAGAAGCAAAAAAAAATCACTGAGATTTCATATGAGAATGATGTAATAGAAACAGAAATGTTTTGGAGAAGGGGTTAGTTTAGAGGTAATTTCAATTTGTGAAATTGATTCTCTAAGGATATATACAGGAGAAGATATGCAGTTACCATCTGGGTCTGTAGGACTGGAATTCAGAAAAACAAACTGGGTATAAATTTGTAAGATATAAACAAATGTGTGTATGTGTGTATGTGAGTGTGTCTATCATTAAATATGTGGGAACAGATGAGATCAAAGGAAAAGGAATAAAGAGGAAATTGGAAGTATGATATTTTTATGAGATAGATTTTACTATATACCAGAAGGGGAAAGAAGAGATTTAAGATGAAGGCTAGGAAAAAGGCAGATAAGAAATGAGAAGAAAGGTTGAATTACTTTGAAGTGGGAGTTCTTGTAGAGTTCAGAGGAGTTTTAGAGGGGGAGGACAGTGATTCTTAATCATAGGAGATTGTGAAAACCTAGGAAGGTTCTCAGCTGTCACTCATTGGGGAAAGGGAGATACAAAAAATGGAGAAACTTCTGGATTAAATCGACCGGAAACAGTACCCCATTAACTGAATGTTAATGAGTGGGTTAGAGCTGAGATTTACCTAAGTAGAAATTTCCTAAGATGATTGCAGTTTGAGATCTTTTGGATGAAATATCATCATTGTCAATTGATTGCATAGCATGAAACTTTTAGGGAATAAGCTTTCTTTTTTTAATAATATGATTATCATTTTTGTTAAATCTTACTAATTCCATTCATATTTTAAGAAAAGTTAAGTCAATTTTAAGAAAACTCTTATACTATAGCCTATGAAACCTAGCAATATAGGTATAAGAAGTTTCTTCAGTATCTAAAACAAGGCACATTTTATATGCTTAGTCATTGCGGTCTGAGTTCAAAACTTTAGAAGACATCTTTGAGTGTGGATTTGGTTTTAATTTGGGTCTAAGTCTCCTGGGTAAATGGTTTGTTGATTATTAAATGCTCTTTATTTTCATGAATTGCAAATAGGAAGAGAGAGCCAAGTTTATAGTCTGTACTTCCTAAATGGAAATGACTATAACAAATTGTTTCAAATCTTCTCAAGGGAATTATTGACTTTTTTATTCAAGCAGTTATCAATTCTCATTTATATTTCATATTACATATCCCAAAGAAAATAACTTACTTTTGAAAGTACACCAGGTCACCTAGGTTAAATTGTTGGTATGCTGATCACTTCTTGCTTTTAATCTCTTGTGACCTAAAAAAATAGATTTTCAAAAAATCATGGCCTAAATCGAATATAATGGATGGAATACAGAACATATTATAGCACAATATTTATTGTTCTGGCAACCAACAAAACGAGATAAGTTATCCAAGCATATAAAGGTTGAAGCAACATGAACAAAATAGTCACCTCCATGTTTAATCAGTCCATTCACATATTCTTACTATTTCAACATGCATGAAGGAAAAGTCCCCAGCAAACCTGATAGCAACTGACACAGTAGTTTGGAAGCTCTTCTGTGATCAGCTTTTATAATACACACTGGAAGCATCAACCTTTAATTCAGCCCGTTCCTGCACGTGTAGAATAGCTTTTATATTAGGACTTTATGTTCATGAATATACCTGTAACTTCAAGTTTGCAATATACTTTAATACTTTATTTCATTTGAGAGACCCAACTGCCTTGGATAGTAAAATATTATGCCCATTTTATAGATAAAGAAACCAAGGTTCAGATGGCTAAAGAACTTGTCAGAGTCAGATCTAGAGATGGGAGGTCCTGAGTTCAAATCTGGGTTCAGATACTTCCTCGTTATTTGACCCAGGGCAAGTCACTTAAACTCCCAGTATTGATCTTTTCCACAGGCATGCAACTAAGTATCACTAGTGATATTTGAACCAAAGTGTTGCTCACTAAAGAGGACTGATACTATTCACTCTGCTCTGCTGCCTTAATAGGCATAGGAGTTACTTTATTTAAATGAGACACACATTCCTATTCCTACTGATGTTTTAATTCCATTGGTTTGTAAAGTTAATAGAAAAAAATCTCACCATAGAAAACTAATTGACTTTAACCTTATAAATTGTTTAATTAAATAAATATTTATTAAGCTTTAACTATCTGTGAGACATTGTGCAGGGGTCAAAGAAATGAAAAATGACACAGACTTTACCATTAAGGAATTTATCATCGATATTCCCCCACACACACATTAGACTATAAGCTTCTTAAAGATGGCAGGGTCTGTGTCATTTTTCAAATAGATGTTGATATATATATATATGTATATATATATATATAGACATAGAACTATATATATTTTACATGTATGGAAAATATATAAATACATCATATGTGTATAAATGTGTACACATACATTGTGTGTGTTTGTCCAGTTGTTTTTAAAGTGTGCCCAACACTTTGTAACCCCATTTGGAGTTTCCATGGCAGAGACATTGCAGTGGTTTGCCATTTCCTTTTCCAGCTCATTTTATACTTGAGGAAACTGAGGCAAACAGAGCTAAAGTGATTTGGCAAAAGTCACACAGCTAATAACTATGCAAGGTCAAATTTGAACTTATGTGTTTTTTTTTAAATAATCCAGGCTCTATCCACTATATCACTTATCTGCCTTTAGTAGAAAGAGTATTAGACCTAGAATATGGGAAATTTGGGTTCAAAACCTGTATATGATACTGTCTCCATCTAATTGGGAAGTGGTTTAATCTCTCTAATAAATCATTGATGTCTCTATTGAGAGACTTTGGGAAGAAATTTTTCTCTATTCATTTGTTTTCTGGAGCCAACAGACAGTAAGAACAGTGTAATCATGAACTTTTCAGATAATAGGACAACCGTAAAGATATAGTCTGCTCCAAAATACCATTTGCAAAAACCTAACTTTTCCCTTCTAACATTTCATTACTTTTACTAATAAAAAAATTGTGTAAGTACATATGACAGCAAATATGTATACATTTATTTTCATAAAAATGCAGTAGGGATAGAAAAATGAAGATGTATGTTTCAGCAGTTAACTATAGTTTATTTGACTGTTGATTGGTAGTAAATTGATTATTTGGTAGTAACAAGTATGTTTCCTTATTTTATTATATCCTTATTTTGAGAATCAAGAATATGTCAACCTACTCATTGAGTTGTATGAAACAGAGAATGCTGTGTATAGGATTGTTCTTCTCTAGCTACTTTTTCTGTGTTTGCCTTTTTTGTTGCCATTTTTATCTCCCATCCATCATATTGGAGACTATTGTCTTAAAATCCAACTGTAATCATTGTGATTTTAGCAATGGAAGAAAATAGTTCTTTAAAAATCTTCTCCTTTTCCTCTTTTATTCTCTCTTCTTTTTCTTCTCCCTTTTCCCTCTCTAACATCTCTTTTCCCCTGTATTCCCTTCCAGTATTTCCTTTCAGCTTTGTTTTTTTTTTTTGTGGGGTGGGGCTGGGGAGACAATATATCAAGTACCTCTCCCTTCCCCTCTCCTCTTAACATTATTTTTTGTTTTTGCTAATGTAAGGATTATTTTTATATTATTATTTTGCTGTTGTTAGTACTATTAATAACAAATAATAAGCAAGAGGAATTTATTTTTTAACTCTTACCTTCCATCTAAGAATCAATATTATATATTGGTTCCAAGGCAGAAGAATGGTGATTTCCAGGAAATGTTTTAAGCCAAATTTGAGCCAAAGACCTTCAGGCTCTAGACCTAGTTCTCCATCCATTCAGCCACCAAGCTTTCCCAGGATTTTTTTAGTTATCCTTTGTAATGCATTCCTGGCACTTGAAACATATAGTAGGTTACCCTTTCTCTCCAGAACCTTCCCAACCTTTCACATTGCTTATTATTGTGTTTGTTCACCCTTCTCCCTCTCCTCATTGCCTCTCAAGCTATCCTACAACCTCTGGCCCAGAAGTCCATGATGTCCTTGAATCCTGGAACAGTCTATCTCACTTTGTATTTATAACCCAGGCTCTACCATAGCAACTGACATATAATTGACACTTCATAATACATACAGACAGATGGTTATTTGGGTAGTTTCTGATGAAAAGCTCAAAGTAATACAGTATTGAAAACAGCTTATTCATTCTATAAGAACTACTCTTTTTTTTTCTTTTCTCAAACAGCAAAAATGATAAATCATGTTGAAGCTTGGTGATTAATGAGGACATACCTTCCAACATGTGGATAAGCATCCATCCTTCTGAATATTATCTATAGACTCGTGTATTTACAGAGCATCTTAGTGCTGCTATACTTAGGAGCTTTGGCAAACATTTCCAACACCACAGATCACTGTGATAGTGAAGAAAAGGGAAAACATTGCTTACTTAAACACAATCTTTCTACATCCTGAAACCCTCCATATCTCAGGACTAATGCAATTCTGCACCTTTTTCATTATTTCCCTCCCCCAAAGGGATTAGCGCACCATCCGGATATAAATGAGTTCTCTGACTGTTTTATCCTTAAAGTCCCATCTGAATACATTCTAGAATATAGTTGGTTACATAGATGTGTATAGCATGTGTATGTCTATATAGATATAAATACATGTGTGTATATACACAAATACACACACACACACACACACACACACATATATATATATATATATATATATATATATA
>NC_058135.1:108182432-108209406 GCF_016433145.1 Gracilinanus agilis
ATATATATATATATATAATGAAGTCTCAGACCATAAGGAATTTACTCTCCTATAACCACTGCCACCTACATGCCTCAAACTATGAGTCAATACTACATTGTCTAAACTCTTAAGATTAATTCATTTGCCCACAATAAAATGCTTATTAAGAAAAGGAAACTTAGAAAAGAGTATACAGACTGGTGTGGATGAATAAGAGATATTTCCAAATGTCTGAAAATAAGTAATTAATTTTAAATGGTGATCAACAAAGACTACTGGTTGTGCTAACTTCATTTTAAAAAAAATATGTAAATAGTATTTAAGTAGACCACAAGTTTGAAATGAGCTAAAATAATGATATTGGCAATTTAAAAATAAACAGCCCCAAATAGACTGACTACTTTTCTTCAATATACTTTAATCTATTTTACTAAATATTTCACAATTAGATTATTTTAAATGAATTCGCATTCATTTAACAATTTACATTCAGTTAAAAATGAATTCCAAATTTTCTACCTCTCTCCTTGCCCTCTACTCTCCTTGAGAAGGCAAGCAATTTGATAATGATCTCCTTTCCTTTCTATTTCCCTTTTGGGAAAGATAGATTTATGTTACCAATTGTGTGTGTGTTTATAGTTCCTTCTTTGAACTAGTTGTGATGCGATTGAGATATAAGCATTGCCTCTGCATCCTCATTTTCCCCTTCATAAAAGTTCTTCCTTATATGCCTCTTATGTTAGATAATTTTCTTCATTCTACCTCTCTTTCTGGTTCTTCCAAGGCATCTTCTTTTATCACCTGTCCATTTTTTTTTACATCATACCAACATAATTGACTTACCTATAGGCCCTCTTTCTATGTAAAATCCTTTTAATTTTATTTAATTTCCTCTACCACTTTGATTTTGAAAATCATTTTTTATCTCTTCTAGGTCATCTTTTGGTGTTTGCTTCCAATTCACTTTTTTTTTCTTTTAGGTTTTGCTTGTAGCTATTTTGACTTAATTGTCTTCTGACTTTGTCTTCTCTGTCACTATAGTAGACTTTTATGGTCAAGTTCTTCTTTCGTTGTTTTGATCATTTTTCCAACCTTATTCTTGCTTTCAGGTTAATGTCAGGTTCTGTTCCTAGTTTGAGTAGGGAGGGGCACAGCCTCATGCTTTAGGTTTTTTCTGTTATTTTCAGTGCTACTTCTGAGAGTTTGGAAATTTTCATTGCTTCCAAGATAGTGTGATATGGGGAAAGTTGTATTCATTGCTTTCCTTGTCTGCACTCTGTTTTCTTTCCTAAGAATGGCCCCTGATCTCTTGAGATTACTTCTAGATGACTTAATAAAAAATCATGGGATATAATGTACTGTAAACTGCACTGGTCAAATGATATCTAGAATATGCATTTGTTCTTCTGTCTACCTTTTAAGAGAGGGATATTTACAATTTCAAAAATTATGACTTATTAGAAATAATTAGAGGAACTCAGAAAGAGGAAAATGATAATGTGGAAGACTAAAAATATTTATATATTTGAAGAGTTCAGAACAGAGTATTTCCCTATAAGAATATTCCCTATTCTCTATTTCCCTATTCTCAAGGAAACAATTATGATTAAATGATAAAAAAAATTAAAAGGAGTCCTTATTAGTACCAAGTAAAGAACCTTTCTTAGAGAGATAACTATATACATAATGGGCTGCCACATAGAGTGAATTCCTCACTGAAAGTATTAAAGGAAAGGGCCAAATGACTGTCTTGAATCAATGTTATAGAAGTTTGGATTAAATTATCTCCTACTCTAAAATTCTCCAATTCAATAACCAAATGCAAATGAAATTCTTACTCTGTTTCCTCTGCCTAACATCCTAAAGCATATGGTGACACTTGTTCTAGCCAACAGTTATTTCTTGACTTTTGAATGTAAGTCAATAATTTATCTGGTGCACTTTGATAAGAAGACAGAAGCCTGTATCAAAACAAATAAAAGAAATCACTCATTATTGTGTTGAGTGGTCAAATCTATTAGAAACTCATTATTTAGATCAAATAACCACCTAGAGGTACATTGTAAACTGCAGAAATCCCTTTACCAGTCAAGTTTGCTATAGTTTGATCCAAAAAGTCTAGGTTTTATATTTATATATGTAAATATATATGAAATCAACAGGGTTCTTAAAAGTTCCAAGCAATTATTTCAAACTTTAAAGGGTATGTTAATATAATGAATCAAAAAAAATGTCTATATAACAGAAATTTAAAACAATTTAAGGATATGTGTAATTGTAATATTAGATCATGGAATTCAGCAATAAATCATTACTTTTAAGAATTCATGGTGAGATAAAAGTGTTAAAAATTTAATTTTTTAAAATTATAAATATATCATTATAAAAACAATGGATAATTATATTTAGCTGCATTATAAAATCCATTTTTTTCTTATAACTTGTTGTGTGAGCTAGTAATATATAAGGTAGACTATTAATTTTTATTACCAGCTAGTAGCTGAAGAAATCTAATCAACTCATCTGATTTTTTAAGGTCTTTCAATTTTACTTTTTTTTCACATTTTTAGGACATGTTTTGTTTTTGAACATGATTCTGAATGAAGCCTGGTTATTGAGTAATATTGACAATTGGATTTCCAAATCCTTTCAGGATTTCAGCTACAATGCATCCTATGGCTCCTTGTATTAAAATATGGTTTCTTTTGATATTTATTTTGCTTTCCATTGGTGGAAGAAAATAGAATCATTTTTGGGAAAAGATTATTAAAATGACTATGTGGTAGAAAAAAAATCATAACCTGAGCCCCTATGCAAATTTCTTAAAAGGATTTGAAACAAACCTTAAGACTAAATTTCCTCAGGGCACCAAAGGATCAGAAGTTAACATCACTTACTGTTCATGTAAGTAAAACATAGCCAAAAAAAGCTCAAGGGGCCTCTGATGCCAGAGTGTTAGAGTACAGTGGCCAATTCAGTAAGCACGGTGTGTTTAGGTGAATCGGCTCAGTGTTCTTCATGCATAGATTAATTGAATATGCTTCTCTTCTGCGGTTAAGTAAATCTCCTTTTATTAGCTGTTGAATGATTTATGAGTGACTCATTTTGTTCCAATATTGAACATAAACTTCAAACAGCCTGGGCTAGGTCAGACCCATCCCAGAACACATCTACTAATTGAGTTCTTCCTATATTGAAGCCACAAGAAGCCCTGCCTGCTAGTCCATCTAGTAAAACAAAATCTTCGTTTATGCTTAGCCAAGTTATTTAAACACTCTTGGCCTCAGTTTCCTTGTTTATAAAATAAAAAATTTTAACCAAAGGGGAATACCTGGTCAATCAAATCAATCTTACTTATCAAATACATACATTCCTTAATATAAGAGGAAAGAATAAAGAATGAGGGTTGAAAAAAGAATAGAAATTGAAATTCACTGGATTTTCTCACATACAAAAATATTACTTCCCCTTAGTCAGGAGAAATGGGGTTGGTTAATCAGTGATTTGCAATTCAATAGGATTTTGTTTTATTATAGAGAATTAAATTATGTAATTTTTCCCTACAATTTTTGAAAGTCCTTACAATAAAAATGAGTCATCTCAGATTCAGAAACATTTCCATTCCTAGAGCCTTGATCTAGTAAAAGTGTTTACTTTGTAATTTTTGTTAATCTATTATTAATAAGAAATTGGCCGAGGCATACTTTCTTGACCTATTAGTGTTAATTAGCTGTGTTAGACAATCTGTTTTCACTTAAGGAGCTTCGTGAAGAAAACCAATCCTCACTTTTCAGTTAACTCAAAATGTAAGCAGAAAAGTGCAAGTCTGTTTTTGTTTAGAAAGAGGTAAAGAACAAGTCAAATGCAGAAATGTGTTCGTTAAGAATTTCTAATGACTTAGGAGCAAATGGCAATGAAATATATGATAAAAAGTCAATAAAGGAGTCCAGTACACTGGAGAAGCATATGGTTTCTTATGTTCTACAAAAGTCAGAAGGGCCATGCTTTTGTGGTTTCATGTGAGTGGTAGGAATACCCATGCAAAATGCATTTGAAAGAAATATTAATTTGACCATTTAAGGCTTCAGAAAAACATATCCTACATAACTATTTTCAGTGACCATATTGTGTCAAAAAGCCAATGCATTTTAATAAAAAAGTGTGTGTGTGTGTATGTGTGCGTGTGTGTGTTTGTGTCTCCTTACCCAGTAGCCATAGATATATTTTCACAATTTGGCATGCAGAAATCTTAAGTATTTTGTTACATGCAGTGCTCTGAGAACAGCTACATGCTGGGGGCACTTCTTGTAAACACCAGAGTAGCTGTTTAGAATACTTAATCCCATTTTCTAAGCCCCACTGTGTTATGACATATAAATAGCACATCCATTTTTCTTTTGTTTTAGAGTAAATCTGTGAGGATGGAGAAGGCTATTTTCTTAAACTTTGAATTATTTTTACAAATGGGAAATTTCTCAAATTTTTATTGTAATTTAACGTAGAATAATATTGTCATTGATAATCAACAGAACATTCTCTGTGGGCTATCACCTGCCTTCCATCTGCCAGTGGTCCCATGTTGTCGGTACATATTTTTAGTTAAAATTGTAGATAGAATGTGAGGCAGAGTTTGGAGCACCTGGTCTTCGAAATCAGCTCCTTATTAAACATGGTCCATATTTGTAACCATTTAAAATCACAGGGAAGTTATAAAATCTTTCCGAGTTCAAATTTTCTTCAGCTGTAAAATAGAGATAATACATGTGTGATACCTAGGTCACAGTGATATGGAAGGAAAGAACATATTATAAATGTGAATTATTGATGTACTGTGACAAATTGTATTGTCACTACTTTTTAATCAAATTATTATATTGAATTAACATCACCTGAATTTCTGAATGTTATAAAGGAATAATCTAACATAGATACTATGGCTTTAGATAATATTACTAGGTTATTAGGGGGTATCCACTTCCTGCATTGTAAAATGTTATATTTTAATACTTTAATGAGTAGAACTCACCAAAAGGGGCAACTCACTAATGAATCATTATTTATTCTTCCCTTTTCATTATGTACTATTCTTGTACGCATTCTCCCATAGATCCTTCATGTAGACAAAGCTATTAGACCAGAGGATTTCCTCTAAATCCTTTTAAATTTGGTGGATATAAGTGGAGTGCTTTCACTATGCATTTGTCACCCCTTACTCTCCTGACATGAGGAGCCCTCCTCCTTTTCTGATGATACATCTCTCAGATGAGATTCCTTATACTATTTGCTTCTTGACTTTAGAAAACTTATTCATATTAAATTTGCTAAAGTCCATCTTACATTTGGTTAATGTCTAAGTAGAAAAATATCCCTAGAATTTAAAATGAGTGAAAGTTATACCTTGAAGAGGCACTAATTTTTTGAGGATAGATGAATCTCTAAGCCAGGGATCTTTAAACATTTTTGTGAAGTAGATCTGGTGTTTATTACCCCAAAGACAAATCATCCCCAGTGCAGAGGAAAATTAAATTTCAGAATAAATAAAAGGAAGGAAAAAATACAACAACTTGGGTGACAACATGGACAAATATATGTTTTCACTTTTGACAATCTAGGAAAAACTATAGTTAGATAATGAGCAGAGAAGTCACCTCTCTCTCAAATCCTGGTTAAGAAGGCTAGCAGGTAAAATTTTGAGATGCAGATTCATTGATTAGAGATCCTTTTTTTTAAACCAACCAAAATGTCTTTTATTTATTTTCTTTTAATTTTTGTAGCTGTGCAGGACCTACAACCTCTACCAACAATGTATTAAAGACTGTGTATAGATTACTTCTTCACCCCCAAACAATTATCTCTAGATTAGCAGCCTTTGATCTGTCATATTTCCAGCTTCACACTTTACATATAGCTCAGAACATTCTCTCCTCTCAACTTTCTATCCAAATCAAGAAACTTCAGCCATATTGGCATGCTGTCAGCCTCCAAAGAAACATTCTTGAATGTACTGGCCTAACATAAAGGATTTTGGCATTCATGCAAAAATAAAAATTTCCAGAGTTTATCTTTTTTCTTTTTCCTTCTCTCTTTGTGCTGCTTCTCTCACTATGATAGAACAATGAAAACAAGACTAACAGGAAGTTGATGTGCCAAATAAGTAAGAGAATAATAAGAAAATACTGAGCCACTTATATTAATTTAACTCATACCATTGAATAGATTAACCCTTGGATCATGCAAAAGATGATTTTAAAGCCTTTGTAAATGATATTTTAAAGATCATGAAAAACAGAGAAAGTACCACAAAACTGGAAAGGAGCAAACAACCACATTTCTTAAGAAGGAAAAAAAGCAGATTCTGAAAACTAAATGTCAGTGAATTTGAGTTGAAAGGATCATTAAATAGATAGCTGGGAAATAGCTAGAAAGAGAAGTGATTTCAAAACCTCAGGAGGGCTTCTGTACTAAATCATTCCAAACTAGCCTCAGTCCATTTATGATGATTACTAAACTAAGTAAACTAACTGATAGTTAAAAGAAATTCTGTGGGTATAGTTTATTTAGATTTTAGCAAAGTCTTTGGTAGAGTATATTAGACAACTTTTCTGGAGAAGAAAAAGAGATATGGATCAGAAACAATCTCATGGGTTTAATACTGCTTAAATAGCCATAGTTGTTAATGGTCCATGGTCAGTGCTCTAAGAGGTATCCAGTGTAATATGTATGGGATTGTGCTTGTCCTTGAGATATTTAATATTTTTTTCATTGTTTTGGATAAAAAAAATCCATTCATCAGATTTTCAAATGACTCAAAGCTAGGAAGAAGAACCAGCATATGAGATAACGATCCAGATTTTAAAAAAAGATTTTAATAGGCTAGAATATGATAGAAAATAAAAAAATGAAATTCAATAAGTATAAAGTCTTATACTTGAATACAAAAAAAATAAATCAAATCCATTAGCATAATATTGGGGAGACATGGATTGACAGTAGTTTTGAAAGTGTAGCTTGGGATTTTAATAAACTACACATTTAATATTTGTCAACAGTGTGATGTAACTATCAAAAGAGCTTGTGCCAATTTATTATGGAGAGATAAAGTTTTAAGGGGTATCTGGAATATTGTGTTCTTTTCTGAATATTACATTTTAAGAAAGACCTTGATAAACTGGAGAGTAGAGGAAGGCAATTAATACAGTGAAATGTGTCAAGTTCAAAATGTAAAAGACATTGGTTGAAGGAACTGGGCATGTGTAACTTGAAAAAAAGGAGGATAGGGTAAGGGAGAATAATGATTGTCTTCAAGACTATAAATATTAAATTTATCACTTATTTAAAAACACTTTTCTTTTTAAATTTCAAGTTCTAAATTTTCTCCTTTTCCACCCCTCCCCCAACCAGCAGTATGATAGCAATTATACCTGTGAAATCATGCAAAATATTTCTGCATTATCTGTATTTAAAAAAAAAAACAGAAAAAAGAAAGTGAGAAAATTTTATATCATTCTGCACTCAGTTTATCAGTTCTCTCTTGAAGGTAGATAGCATTTTTTTCATCAAGAGACCTTTGGAATTTTCCTTTTTTTTCAGGTTTGGAAAATTCTAATTAATTAATTAATTAATGACATTTTCCCATGGTTACAAGATTCATATTCTTTCACTCCCCTCCCCCCAAACCCTCCCATAGCCAAAGCACAGTTCCACTGGGTTTTTCATGATCAAGACCTATTTCCATATTATTATTATTTGCACTAGGTTGATCCTTTAGAGTCTACATCCCCATCAACCCATGTGATCAAGCAATTCTTTTTCTTCTGTGTTTTTAGTCCCACAGTTCTTCCTCTGAATGTGGGTAGTTTTCTTTCTCATAGGTCCCTCAGAGTTGTTCTGGATCATTGCATTGCTGCTAGTACAGAAGTCCATTACATTCGATTTTACCATAGTATATCAGTCTCTGTGTACAGTGTTCTTCTGGCTCTGCTCCTTTCACTCTGCATCAGTTCCTGGAGGTCTTTCCAGTTCACATGGAATTCCTCCATTTCATTATGGAATTTTCTCATATGATTTCATTGGTCAGAGTAGCCAAGCCTTTCAAAGTGATCATCATTATTATCACATTGCCATTACTATGCACAATGATGTACCAGTTCTCCACTTTGTATCAGTTCCTATAGAACTTTTCAAGTACTTTTTTGCTGAAACCATCCCCTTCATCATTTCTCATGCCACACTAGTATTCCATTATAATTTTATGCCACAACTTGTCCATTCACTCCTTAATTAATGAGCATCCCATCAATTTATAATCCTTTGCCACCACAAAAAAGCTGCTATAAATATATAATAGTTAAGAATTATTAAACAACCTTAAAGCTCTGATCAATAAAAGAGACTAGACATCATATTTCAAGAAATTATAAAAAAAAATGCTCTTAGAACTGGAGGGTCAAATAAAACAAATATTTATGTAATAAATATTTATGTATATATAAGTTCTTTTCCCTTGATCTCTTTAAGATGCAGACATGGTAGTGGTATTGCTGGGTCAAAAAGTATGCACAGTTTTATAGCTCTTTGGACATAGTTCCAAACTCTTCCCCAGAATGACTGGACCAGTTCACTACTCCACCAACAGTTCATTAGAGTATCTATTTTTCCCTCATCAACTCCAGCATTTGTCATATCTGATGGGTCTGAAGTGGCTTCTTATACTTGTTTTAATTTTCTTTTCTCTAATCAATAGTGATTTAGAAATATTTTTCCTGATTATCTCTCTTAATTAGGCCTGTTTTTTTTCATTTTCTTTGTCAGAGCTGATAATTTCTTCCCTTGCCTTTTTTACTTCAGTTGGAGCATATTAGATTCTGCTACAGCCCTTTATTTTAACTCTCTGTGTATCTTTCTATTTTAAGTATGCCTCTTGTAAACAACATATTGTTGGATTCTGGTTTCTAAACTATTTTGCCCTCTGCTTCTGTTTTATGGGTGAACTCATGCTCATGCCATTCATATTCAGTTAAGATTATTACCTGTATTTTTCCCTTAACCCCATCTTCTTATGTTATTTCTCTCTCTCTTTTTGTCCTGTCCATCTTCAAAATATTTTGCTTCTAATCATTGCCTCCCCTAATCTATCCTCTCTTTTATCATCCCTTTCCTTTTCTCTCATCCCCTTTCACTCTTATTTCCTTTATTTCCTTTTTGGATATATTACATTTTAATATATAACTGAGTGTGTATGTATAAATATCTATCTATCTATCTATCTATCTATATCTATATCTCTCTCTCTCTCTCTCTCTATATATATATATATATATATATATATCTTTGAACCATATCCAATATGAACAGATTACTTATATATGGATACAAAAATTATAAATTACTTAAAACTAATTAAATTAGTAGTTAAGGGAAATTCTGTGGATATATTTTTTCTGTGCAAATACTAAATAAAAGAATATTTCCCACATTCTGATTCTCCCTTCCCCCTTCTCTCAGGGCATCCTTTATTTCTTACCTTTTCATTTATTTTGGAGATCATTCTAATATAATCTGTTTGCAGCTATATACTTGGCCTATGTAGATCCTTTTAACTGCCCTAATCAATAATAAAATTCCTAGGAGCTCTATGTATTATCTTTCCATATAAGAATATAGTTTAACTTTATTAAGTCTCTTATGATTATTCTTTTATGTTTACCTTTTTGTTCTTTCCTTGTGTCTTGTGTTTGAATGTCAAATTTTCTCTTCAGTTCTGTTCTTTTTATCAGGAGTGCTTAAAAACCAACTATTTCAATAAATTTCCATTTTTTTCCTCTGAAAGATTGCACTCAATTTGATGGGGTAGATGATTCTTGGTTGTAAGCCTACCTCCTTTGCCTTCCAGAATGTCATGTCCCATTTTCCCTCTCTCCTTTAATGAGGAAACTGCTAAATCTCCTGTGATCCCTGGCTGGGGTCCCATAATATTTGAACTTTTTCCCATAATATTTGAACATTTTTCCTGTTTACTTGATGAATTTTACCTTTGACCAGGGAACTGTGTAATTTTACCATATTGCTGGAAGTTTTTTTTTCTTTTCAAGAATTCTTTCACAAGGTAAACAGTAGATTCTTTCAATTTCTATTTTATCATCTAAATTTAAAATATAAGGGCAGTTTTCATTAATAATCTCTGAAATGTGATATCTAGTCTCTTTTATTGATGGTCTTTATGATAGTTTAATAATTACTAAATTATCTCTCCTCATTCTATTTTCCAGATCTGATTTTTCCCATTTAAATATTTCATATTTTCTTTTATTGTTTTGATGTTACTTGATTTTTACATGTCTCATAATCATTCATTTCTACTTGCCCAATTCTAATTTTTAAGAACTTATTTACTTTAGTTTAGTTTTGTGCCTTATGTGCCATTAAGCTAACTCTATTTTCTAAGGTGTTATTTTTTTCAGTATCTTTTCCCCTCTTATCAAATATAATTCCTTTTCATAATTTTCTACTTTCAATCTCATTTTCCCAACTTTTCCTCTACCACCCTTTCTTTAACCTTTCTAGGAATTCTTTTGGGTCTGGGTTCCATTTTTCTTTGAAACTTAGTAGATTGCCTTTTCTGAATTTATGTCTTGGTCTCACCTGCCGTGTAGTAGTTTTTAAAGGTTAAGTTTTTTATTGTCAATATTTTGTTTGTCATTTTTCCTGAATATTTCTTGACTGAGGACTTTAATTTAAAATTGGCTCTGTTCCAGATATGGAATCACCATGCCAAGAGTCAGACTTTAACATGTTGCTATTTTCAAAGCTAGTCCTAGGGGTTTGCATGTTTTTGGTCCTTTCATGCTGCTGTGTTCTTGGGAAAGATATGGTAACTGTTTTCCTGGTCTACACTCAGTATGGCCCTCTGGTTTCCTGCAGCTACAAGAGCTAGTGCTCCCCCTTTGCCTGAAACTACTCTTATCAGTGTTTCTCTTCTTCCTGGAACTGTGATGTAGTATAGATTTGCCCATCTTTGCCAGCTGCATCCTGACCCCTTTACCATATTTAGACCGAGAGTTCCTAGAGCTACATCTGATGTTGCTGTGCCACATGTTATCTGGACAGACTTCTAACCCAGTGTCCAATATGTCCCCTGACAAATTCTTAAATATTCTTAGGTTGGAAACTTGTCTCACCTTGAAATTTTGCTGGCTCTGCTGCTTCAAGATTAGATTTGAGGCATTATTTTAAACTTATTTGAAGGGGAAATGTTGAGAGAGGTCAACTGATTAGCTGCCCCTAATCTGCTATATTGGATCCATCTCTCCAAAGGTTTAAAAGGTTGTTATGAGATAGAGGGACAGACTTTTTCTATTAGGTCCATAGGAAGGAAACCAAGATACCATATATATGTTGGGTATGTGAGTATGGGTGTATATAATATCTTGCCTTTAGTTTCAATGTTTAGTACTGTGTAATTAGAATCTTGTACCCCTGGACTTCATCTCCCAGAATCCCTTTTCTTTCATCCTTATGTTGTGTCCTTATCTTTGTATAAATAAAGGTTCTGTAACTCTTCTCTCTCTCTCTCTCTCTCTCTCTCTCTCTCTCTCTCTCTCTCTCTCTCTATCTCTCTCTCTCTCTCTCTCTCTCCCCCCCCACTTTTTGCTATCTGGGCAGCTCCTCTTTGCTCAGGCTATCACTGTCCTTTACTTCAAGTTATTATTAATAAATCTCATAAAAACATAATACTTGGAGTATTATATATTAATTTTTAATCTTATAGTTCCATGTGAAATGAAGAGACTATTTTAGCAAGTTGTGCTAAAAGCTAATTTGATTTATATTTCTAAAAATTACTTCATTTGAAACATATATTTATTTATTATAACATATATGGAATATTTTAGAATGGAAAGATTTTGTATTTGAACATCCTTTTTAAAGAATTGTGCATAATTATTTTGCTTCCTTTCTTCTGATGATAATTTTGAAATGTAATATGTACCTATTGTTATTTCCTATATAAAACATTATGAAAAAAGTTAAAATACTCTTTGATGAGGGAAATTTAAGATTTATATGAAGTGCTAGCATTTCTATTCTATTTTAATTCATGAGTGATCACTAATGAAGTTATAAGAACACTGCTTGATTGGCTCAGTTTAGGGACTGGTAATGTTATTCAAGAATGATGTTCAGGACATCTCCATTATGTTTCACTATTGTCTAAGGGAGAGAATTAAAAGCTGAATGATATTAGATCTATTGGCAGTACCATATCATATCACTAAATTATTTTAGAACTCACCTCAATGATTATTTGTTTTCACTTTTCAGTCCCACCGGTTATCCGTGTGTATCCAGAGAGCCAGGCCAGAGAACCAGGCGTAACGGCTAGTCTCCGCTGCCATGCAGACGGCATACCCAAGCCGCAGCTTGGTTGGCTGAAGAATGGAATCGACATTACTCCAAAGCTATCTAAGCAGTTAACTCTTCAAGGTACATTTAGCTCTGTCTGTGTGATCCATGAGCTCAAGTTGAGATCATGCCCCATTTTGTTGGATTCTTTTGCTACATCATTTAGATGAGAAAGGATAGAATCAAGGGCAGAGAAGAGTGAAGGAAGGGTTAGCTTTGGAAAGGACTTCCTTTGAGATATGAAGGGAGGGAGACAAAATAGGTGGGGAATAGTATTAAGGTTCTAAAATATTGGGGAAAGGAATTGAGAGAGTTTACTTTCATTTCTATGCCCATAAGAAAGACAATAGTGCTGTAGGAGGTCAGACTTAGATCTTGGGAGATCACAGGGACCAGAGTAGCTGGGAATAGGTTCATGGAGGAATGAAGACATAATTTGATCCTTGAAAAATGAAAATAGAATATTATCAGCAGGGCTAGATAGAGTTAATGCATGTCATTAGTGGACCCAATATACTTTGCATATATTTCAATACATTGTCCAGTACTTAAGCCCCTGTCCTTAATATAATATTTTGTGATTATACAATTCTAGGTCATCTCATTGCATGTATCTTAGAAATGCTTTGTCCCATTTATGATCCTGAAAAAAAGTCTTCATTTAAAAAAAATCATGTAATATTTACTGTAACAATTTTAACAAGTGGGTCAAAAAGATAAGAGTAGTATGTTCAGTAATATTTTGAATTTACCACTCCAATTCGCTTCATATATTAGACTTATAATCTGAAATAAGCACAAAGATCCAAGAAGAGGGTTGAATAGAAATTCTTCATTCCTATTATCAGCGAATAGAATAATAGTTGAGCTAACTAACCACTCGAATACTTCTGGAATCATTTGGCATTTTTCCAGTGCACAAACTCAGGAAAGAAAACCATTTAATTAGGATGAGCTAAGAGAACTGTCTGACTGTGTAATCAGAAAGCACTGTACCAAAACTGAAATTGCAGTTTACAAGTTGCATTTCTTTTTTTCTTTTAGCAAATGGCAGTGAAGTTCACATTAGCAATGTGCGCTATGAAGATACAGGAGCATACACCTGTATCGCCAAGAATGAAGCAGGGGTAGATGAAGACATCTCTTCTCTATTTGTGGAAGATTCTGCTAGAAAGACACGTATGTACGAGTATAATAATCCATAAGTAGAAGCCAAATACATTTTAAAGTACTATAGTGAATATAATGCACAATTAGATGTGTGTACTATTTTCAGACTTAAAGGAAATTTTGGGTTATGAAGAAATTCGTTAGTGAGATATTTAAAGAAGGAGTATGTGCTGTTAAATACTAGTCTCCTTCAGTGAGTTTCTTCTTTTTTTAACTGCTAAAACCAAATGATTAATTAGCAATCATTTATGAAGTGATTACTGAGTATCAAGCACCAGCTTGACATAGTTTAGTGGGGAGTCAGTCTCAGACTCAGGAAAATCTATGTTCATTTTACCCTTGACCCATTCATGCTATGGAAGCCTGGACAAGTGGTTGAACCTCTTGGTTTTCTTGGCAAGTTTTGAAAATTATTATTTGCAAAGAATGTGCCTACATGCTTTGGAAGAAGAAATTCTTCATCTGAGAGTCATCAGAACCTGACAGATGATGGGGCTACCAAGTAAACAAGAGAAATCTCCCTGACTTCACTGAGCTTTTATTTTCTTGGATGAACTTATATGTCCATCGATTCAATATGTAAATCATATGCCATATCATAATATCATACTGTGATGCAACATGGATATTATCAGTGTCAGATAGCTTACACAGGAAGGAATAACAATAGCTTACATATAAAGCCCGGATCAACATAATGAGCACTGAAGAAATCAACCACAGTTTCCCTCATACTTCATTACTAATCTGGTTTCTGTAATGTTGTGTTTGGATAGCATTGCCTAAAATTTACTATATTTGGAAAAAATAATGAAAATTTTGTTTTATTTTTGTTTTATACTTTGGTGGGTCTTAGTTTGTTTGTTTGTTTTTTTCATCTAATACTTCTTTCACACATATAGAGAGCAACTCTATCCATTCTCAGTCTAGGCACTTTCTGTTTATGAATCTCCTTCAACTTGCTGGAAGTCTTGATCTTAGTTCTTTAGTGCAGTCCTCTTCATTCTTGATACATTTGCCTCATCTTGTTTTCCATTTGTACATATTTTAAATTTGATCTGCAGCACTTGTCTCAATGGAGGTCAATAATGTCCAACTCAAATAGAAATAGGGATCATTAAACTCTATATAAAGATTCCTGAAGGTCACATATTGACTTAGAAACCCACATTAACACTATTTCTGCTCTATTGTATTTTTATTTCATTAAATATTTCCCAAATAATTTTTAAATAAGTTCTAGTTGCGTTCAAGAGTTAGTGGATTTTGATGTATGCTTAACATTCCCCATGTAGTTCATCTCTGACAATATACTTATTCTCAACATAAAGGAGAGACAGACAGAGATAATATGGATTTCAGTACTTCCTATGAGCTGGGACAGTGGGCTGAGGATGCAAAAATAAAAAAGCAAACAAGACAGTTTCTAACTTAAAGCAGCTTAAATTCTAAGGAAAGGAGATAACATAAAAAGTAGAGGGAAGAAAAGGGGAAGGAGGAGAAAGAACCCACATGAGGCCATAAAGAGGAATCTAAAGCAAATAACAGCAGGATATAGACTTAGGTCATAGAAATGTAAGGCAAAATAGCTCAGCAGTTAGAACCAGAGAGCACTAAAGATTGCTTCAAAGAAGAATTTTAACTGTAACCCTTTGGATTAATAGACATTTTTTTTCTGAAACTATGGTTTTTCATGATTTCATTCATATAACATCACCAGCAAGATGAGCTATGCTATGAATAACAAATATATATATATAAGATATTGTTATACTAATGATATTTTTGTCTTGGTTGAAAGTAATTATCACATATGCCTTTTTCTCAAATACTCAAATTAATCCATGATATCATCAATTAAGTAATTCCCTTCAAAGACGTAGATGAAAACCATACATACCTGCCCATTTTTGTGATTCTTGTCCATATCCTCCCCAAAGTTGTCTACCCAATGGATTTCTCCTGATGTTATGAGGGTACCAGTAAAGCACTGTCATTTTCTACATGTTATCCCTCTTTCCAGATGTGACAAATCCATCTTTTCTTCCTAGCATAGGAAGTCTTTTCCTCTTGTTTGTTTGTTTTCTGCTTTTATTGATCATGTATTACAGATTGATCATGCCCATCATATGTATCTTTATTGACTTCTAGAAGATACTCCTTTTTAGTTCTTATCCTCCAACATTTATACAAAACATGTGCATATAATTATATGTTAGGACTTAATAGCTAATCCCATTCAAACATACATATTCATTATATAATACTCCTGTCTATAACTCTTTTTTGTGATAGTTATGACTATTATATATTGATTTCTTCACAGGTCAAAAATACAGTTATAAAGCTTTTGTCAACATTTGCACATCCCTGTGTTTTAGTAGCCAAGTGTTGGAAAGCTGATGCTTATGTTTAAGAATAGATACCAATAGATAACATTCACAATAGACATCTTCCAATTCAATTTTATTAAACAAATATTTTTGAAGTTTCTACTTGTGGTCATTATGTTTTTTGATAGGAATGCAAAAATAAAAAAAGTTACTTAAATTGATTAGTATCTACTGAGAGTGGTGGCCAGATATATATTCAACATATAACATAATGGTTATTACAAAGAAAAGTATAACGGTCTTATCTAGTGAATATGACTGTTTAAATAAAATTAAATAATAAGCCACATATATATGCATAAACACATACATATACACATATACATATGTAATACACTGGACATATAAGTATATATTCTAGCAGGTACATATATATATATATAACACATATGTGTTTATTCAGTATATTCAATATTTATACTACATGGTCTGGCTTAAGAATAAAGTATCTCACGTTTTTATTGCCTGCTTTTAATTTTACATTTTGAAGACATCAGTTTGTCAAATAATTCAATTTAAATATATTCTTATAGGATGCTATTTTAGAGTCACTAAAATAAGTAACATTTTCACAAATTGTACAGTGATACAGACTTTGTCACATATAAATTTATGGCACTTGCTAAATCACTTATGAGTAAATAATACCAATGACAAAGTTGGGCTTTTTGGTATGTTTTTATTTTATTTTAGAAGTAAAGTATTGATAGCAGCCTCTAAGATTTAAAGTAGAAACTATAAACCGTTTTCAGTGGTTACTCAAACGACCAAAACACTTTTCATTTTTATAGTATTTATGTATATACATGTTTATATTTTATATATATTTGCATATTTATGTACATTTAGGCATTTGTCTGGATCTATATTTGTGTATATGGCAATATAATGTACTGCATAAAGAAATATCCTCAAAACCAGGAAGAATGGGGTGGGATGTCTCATCTCTAATATATATACTAGCTGAGATACCTTGAACAAACCTCTTAACTACTTATACTCTAAGAAGCTTTCTAAAACTCTTAAGTCACAAAAAAAGGTGCTAAGCTGCACTGATTGAGGGAGCTTCCTCACTTTACATTGAAATCATAGATCTAGTTCCTATCTCTATTCTTATGCATATCTGAAGTATCTGAAGGAGAATTTAACTTTGGGTCTTCATGACTTTAAGTCCAGCAATTTATAACCCATTCCACTTTGCTTCATCATTTCCTGAGCATTAAAAAATGAGCAAACAAAACAAAACAAAGAATTCCACTTCTTTTGGCCAATCTTTGGTTTTCTCTGATCAGAATATTGTCTAGATTTAAGCATCATCCTATCAGGTTTTCTATATTATTTTGGCTTTGTAGTCTTCTTTTCATACTTGACTAATCTATTTGGAGACAAAAGAGCATCTGAAATGTGGGGAGAAGAATAAGAAAAAGAATTGTATTTAATAGAAGTGGCAAACTTGATCGCTTCATTGGTCTTATAAATTCATTACACTGCAGATATGGCAATCAACGTAGGAAATTTTTAAGTTTTTAAAAAAATTCACTGTGATTCTTACCAAATCATAGACGTTAATCCAGAAGGGACTTCAGAATCTATCTGATCTAACACCTTCATTTTCATATAAGAGGAAATAGGTCTAGGGAGGCCAAATGATTTGTTGAAGTCCATACAGTAAATTTCACAGAGAGAGAATAAACCCAAGTTCTTTTGCTCCATAGTAAGTGCTGGCTTTCTTATTTTTCCCTCTATTCCATAAATTCTCCTTAAAAGATCTGCTTAATGTACTACTGGCCTTGATGTGAGTCCTTCAATCTTTGGAATTCTAGTAATCAACAAAGGAAAAAACATGTAAAAGATATAATGAACAAATTGTGAGATACAATTATATGAACAGCCCAAGGAATTAATCAATTAGGACATATGTCTTGCACAGGCACTAAAATTAGATAGCTTAGATCTAGAAATATATAGGAGGAGAGTGTGGAGTAAATCATAGTTAGAAAATCATACAGAATTTTTAATCATCCCAGCTTGTGTAGAAGCCATCATTTTAAAAAATAGTGTATGTTCTTTAGGGATGTTATTTGATCTCCCAAATCATTGAATGATATGGTTCTATTATTAGTGTTGTTTTTTGTTATTTTCATTGTTAAATATTGTTAATAATACCAGATAGCAATTATATAAAACTTTAAGGTTTATCATATATATGCATATGTATATATATATATATATACATATAATCTTTTTTTGATTCTCAAAACAACCATTTGAGATAAATGCTTTTGTTTCCTGCTTTCAACAGATGAGGAAACTGAGGCACAGAGAGTTTAACTTGGCATCCAGAGCTAGTAACTGTCATCAAAATCATGGGTGATTCAAAAGAGCAATGGAAAGTTGTATGATGGATATAAATTTGGTGCAGCATATTACTAATAAAAGTTACTTTCCTTCAAGGCATATATGATTGGAAGGTTGATGAATAATATGATGGTCAACCTATTAGCATGTGTATGCATGTGGAGGTTATGGGCATGGGGGAAACAAATAACTAATCCACTTTGGAGTTAAATGACACAGCCCAGCTTTGTTTAGATACAGCTTTGGTTTAATCATCTAGGTGTTATCTGCTTACTAAAGAGCCAAGGAATGCCAGTCACATTTCCACTTATCCTACATTTCACCCCTGACAACTACTATTCAGGGAATAGATTCAGGCAGAGTGTCAAGCAGCTAGAAGGCTTGTATTTTGCTCAAACACCTAATTCTCAGAATTGAAAATGTTGTCTGATGCTGCCAAACTTGGTCGGGAAACTTCCCTTCAGATTTTCTTCCCATGAAACATTTAACTATGGAGAAAGTTTCAGAGAATCTTACTCTAGCCACTTAAAAAAAAGTTATGTGACTGAAATTGAATGGTGACTGATATGAGGGGTTATGAGGCAATGAGTATGGTTAAATAAAATGAGAATAAATTGAAATATTGGTGATCATGTGGCACTTATAATAAAACAAGACAAAATAAATTATATGAAAATGATTTTAATGGGCTTAGGAGTGTATCCTATTTATTTTAATGTTCCTTTCACCTAGCCTAAGCTCTTGAGACATTTTTATTTGTAAAGGAGGTCAATACCTAGATAATAATGACTCTTCTCATCAAGATTAATATGAATGAGAAACACTATAATAAACAGTCCCATTTCCACAGTGTGTATGTGTAAGGCACTCAGCATTGCTTTGGTCACATGTTGGTAAGGATCTCAGCAGAGTGAATAGCATCAGAAGTCTGCCTTTTAACTAGACCTTACATAGTCTATGTTTTAATTATTAACATATTTTTTCTTTTTTTTTTTAACACTTTTCTAGCAGTCAAGAAATAAAAACTTGGTGAAATACGTTGTTGTGACATAATCATCATCCCTTTGAGAAAAGAAGAAAAAAAGTGGAGGGAGGGGAATGAATGTTAATGAAACCTTTAGAGTTAAGATGGTAGATACATGTTAGTTCATCATATAATCCTTGGACGCAATGTCACTGGAATTATTAGAGTCAAAAAACATATTATTTTAAATTATGCGTCCAAATCCAAGTTTATCAGTGAAGCACTCTAGCGCAGGCAGAGGGAGCACTGACTTTGGAATCAGAGGATCACAGTCCAAAGCCTGCCTGGGACACTTACTTTTGTGAACTTAATCAAATCCTTAATTGCCCCAGGGCTCATTTTCCTCATCTAGAAAATGATGGGGTGGCACCAAATGATGTCTAATTTTCCTTCCTGCTATTGGCCCGTGATCCTCTGATAAGTGCAATGCACGTATTGCTTTGCTGTGGGATCTCTCACTGTTTTATAAGCCTGAAGTCATTTGCCTGAATCTAAGAAATCACACAGAGGGTCATTCATTTCCTGTACAAGGGCTACTTTAGAAGGGGGCAGGGACTCTCCATTAAACCCATTTTGAAATGTCACTTTTTACACAAGAAATTTTCATTACAACCTAAAGTACATTTTTATAAAATGAATAATTAACGCAGAAATCTAAATTCTCAGACTCACCTGAGCCTGGTAAGCAATCTGAAATGTAAATGTGTGCTTCCCAAACCATTCCCACCTTAGCCTCAGATAAAAAAGATATCTCCATTGGCTAAAACCTGAGAAACCTAATCCTAAATGGCAGACTTTCAAGTCAGAAGGAACAGTTGCTGTGTATGTGCTTACTTTGGCACTGGTCCTAGTCTGGAATGTATGGTAGGAAGTGATCAGAGAAGCATAACATCTCTTCAGAGTTTGAATGCACCAAGTGCTATGCAATTCTCAATCAATAACTGCCCAGAGCATCTCACGAGGCTGCAGTAATCATAACTCTACAACCGCTTAAGGAGCAAGTGGTTTATTTCAGGTCCTCGAGAAGCATGGAGAGTCCTGGGAATGGAAGCAGGGGAGAGCTGGCATTTCAGTTACCCTGTACATCTCTGAAAAATGGCACCGATGACAGCTATGAGATTTTATAAAGTCATCATTGCAAAGTGCCTTCCTGGAGATCGGTTTTAATGTTTAGAATGTGAGAGGTTATTAACTCAGAGCTAAAGAGCACTTGGCGGAAACCTCTATCCAGGAACCAGACCACATAAAGTCGCCAACAGCTGTGATAGTGATTCTGCAGAAACTAAGAGCTGGATGAAACAAAATGACCTGGTGATAAACTTAATAATCATTAGCTTTTGTGCTGTCATCATTCTGAAAGGAGGGAAGAATCATGACAAACAGGGAGGAAAAGCATCCTTGTTAAAGCCTCCGGGGAGGCAAAGTTGGAATTTCCATCCTGATAGTTATGATTTGGTTAAACAAAAACAAAAAGTATCTTAGAGAATTAAAAAAGAGAGAGAGGAAAAAACATGTTTAAAATTTCATGAACACCCACTGAGTGCTCAATACCAGGGCTTATATTAAATGCTGATCCTTTGAGGAAATGAAACATTTCATGTTGCAATTACAGTCTCAGAGTATCCATTTACCTGTTTCATGTTTCTCACATTAGAGACGTACCTATTAATGAACCCATCATGTAATTAAAATTTGTTATGGAAATCAATTTCATTAGTAGGCTTAATTGTGCTTGATAAGCATTTACTATTTCATGAAGTTTAATTATTTATCATACAGTCCAGACTTTATCCTTCTCAATTTGGCCAATGACATTGCCACATTCCATGAAGTAACTCATTCTGTAAATCCTTTTAAATGGTCACCCAAAGCAAGCTGAAAATTATCTGTCTTATACTTCCTGTGTCTTAAGGCTTCTCTAAAAAACATAATATGCCTTTTCTGCCCCATTAATTAGATTTTTTCTAACACATTTCATGGGATTTTTTTTTCTTCGCATAATGTCATCATCTCATCCTCTAACAAGAGGTTATGTGATATGAGTGTTATAGACTTGACAGGTTTACAGCTGTTATAAGCAACCAGTCATCTCCATCAACTACAATTTGAAATAAGATTAAAAGCTTTTTGACTATGATTTATTACCTAAATTTTCTCTGCAAAGCTTTCTGTATCTTTAATGGAATGTCTTCATCTCATCTCCTATTAAACAATCTCTATTTACCTAATTTATTTTGAAATAATTTATACTGGCACTTTACATTACAGCTAGGCATGCAGGCTAACCAGTGTTATAGTTCATGATAATGTTATGGAGAAAATTCAAAAACTATGTGTCTGTGTTCAGAATTTTTCTATTTTAATCCTGAAGGACAAATTAGAAATTCTTTCAGGGATCCTGCATCTCTGGAGATTTAGGGTCAATTGTTTTCTTTAATATGACTACTTTTTAAAATAAATGCTAACACCATCATCATCATCATCATCATACTGTTCTACTGATGCCCTCTGAAATAGGAAATAAATATTGATGATGATAAAGGCATCCCAGATATCTGCATGATTAATGGCCAAAGAGAATATGAAATATTACCTTGAGAACCATATTTGTCCCTGGCTAGAGATGGGAAGAATTTAAGCAATTGCCACTATATTACATTTTAGGAATTACAGATCTACAGTGTTAGGGAATCAGAAGATACCTGAGTCATTGTCTTATCCAGAAATCTCATTTGTATGTAAGAAAACTAATCTGGAGAGATGAAATGGTTTCCTCCAAAACATATGAATGTGCTATCTAGAGTTCAAGACATTTCATGACCCCTGTTCTTGGTCTTTGGACTAAAATGCTCACTAAGCCTGACCACATGCCAACAGGTCTGAGGATTACAGGGAGGTGCCATCATTTTTCTAGTCATATCTCAGGCTCTTCTTATATTAAACTGGAGTTCATAGCAAAACTCCTCATTTTTACTATCTGAACAATACTCACAAATCCAGACAGCTGTTCTGGCAACAGAATGTTACACCATCCAATTTCCATCCATTTCAGACCTCTTCTTTCAGCAAAGCAGATGTAAAGCCCATTTTTCCTCACCTTCATTCTTTTTCTCAAACCAGAGATTGAAGTAACCAGGCAGGTTACTGAGAGGTTTCATCTCTCTCAAACTGTAGGTGATAAATTGGAGGTCAATATATCAAACCATAGCATAATTCCGCTCTCTTTCAAAGAGCTTCACAGAAAATGTTGTATCCAATTCTTCAGCAATTTGGCAAATAATTGTCTCTCTTCCAATCAGGAGGCTCCAAGCACAGCAATTAAAGTCTTTCTGTCAAACAATTTTCCTACTAGCTTCTTGATTGTTCTGGCTGACTTTTCAACTTTTAGTGTCCTCAGATCAGATACTCTTAGTGGTCACTGACTAATCTTTCCTTTATGATGTAAAACTAATGAATTCTATTTTTCTTTTACTTATCAACTCAACAGTATTTAATCTTCTCAAAGTTTCTAAACAACTTATCAGTTATAATTGTCTTAAACCAGTTATATGTACACTATTTAAGAGACCTCTCTTCCCTTCATCTAAACCCCATGTCTTCTATTTATTCCATCTGTGAGATGGGACAGCTCACTTAACTTGTCTGGGTTTCAATTTTTTCATCTTTAAAATAATGGAATGATAATAAATTAAAATAATTTGCATTTAAATAGTGATGATTATGAATCAAATACTGTTAAATGCTTTCAGTTTATCTCATTTGATCCTTACAATGATATTGGGAGGTAGGTGTTATTATTATCCCCATTTTGCAATTGAGGAAACTAAGGCAGAGAGTGATTAAGTGACTTTCCCAAGTTCATATACCTAATATATGCTTGAGGTCAATTTGAATTCATATCTTCCTGACTTCTGGCCAAGGACTCTATCCCTTGTGCCACCTAGCTGAATTGATTGGCTGATATATATATATACATATATATATATAAAATAGTGGAATATTCTGTTATAAGAAATAGTAAATGAAGAATCCAGAGCAGCACAGGAAAAATTTATATGAACTAATACAAAATAGAAGTGAAGAGAACCAGGAAAAATGATTAATCAGACAAAAATAATTTATTATGTAATTATTATATATCAAGAACAATACTAGGTGCTCAGGGATATTAAGCTATAGAAAAGATACTATTCCTCCCCTTTGGGAACTTATATTAAGGGGGACACCATTAAAATTTTAAGTATATAGAGAATGTAGATAAGGTCATTATGTTTTGGATGGCAAAGCACATTGCCAGTGCCAGATTGCCTGTGAGGCAAACAGGAAAATCTGTTTTCATAAAAAGGACATACACTATGCCTAGAATATTTTAAGCAGAAAAAATAAAAGAAAATGAAAAAGATCTGAATGGAATATAATTTAAATGATCAAGATTAGACCCAGAAGTACAATGAGAAACATCACTTCCCATACTCTAATACAAAGATGGTAATCTTGAAGCATGGGATATTCCACATATTATTAGGCATATTTGTTTGTTTTGGCTGATGTGGGTGTGTGTGTGTGCATATGTGTGTGTATGTAGCAGCAGTGGCTCAAATTCTGCCTCAGAGACTTTCTAGCTCTTTGTTCCTGACTGTATCACTAACATTTTCTGAATTAGTTTCCTCTTTTCTTAAAGTGAAGGATTTGGTCTCAAAAGGCCCTTTCAATGATCATTCTATGAAATGATGATGTTCTAAGATGAGTGTGATGGAAAAACAGAAGTCCTGCTATAAGCAGGCTGAAAAAAAATCAAATCTCTAAGATGATCTTTCAGTAATAAGTCTTATAGATCTATGATCCTATTGATGTGTTTGTAGGTAATATAATCATATTGCAGCAACTAAGATGACTTTTTAAATGCCAATCTAAAGAAGGGTCAGGAGGAGACATCTGAAGTGAATAAGCTATTCCTAGGCTGAACTAACGACAGCGACTCTCTCTCTTCACCCAAAGATGACTGAAAGTGGTGTTTTCTTAAATATTCTGAGACTGAAGGAGGTCACCCAGCATCCATGAGGTCTTCCTTTATATAGTTTGAAAATGGGTGGAGTATATTCCAGTATCAATATTCTTTACTGCAGTCAGTTGCCTTATATAGACTTAGCACTAGGAATTCCTTCTGCAAAAGTCTGAAAAGAACTGAAGACAAATCTGGCCTCAGACACTTTCCAGCTGTGTGACCCTGGGCAAGTCACTTGACCCCCATTGCCCACCCTTGCCACTCTTCTACCTAGGAGCCAATACACAGAAGGTAAGGGTTAAAAAAAAAGAACTGAAGATATTCTCCTGGGGTCTTTTGTGAAAATCCTGTTCTAAACATTAAGAAGTAAAAAACAGGGGGAACATAATTCCTAAAATATCAACTGCAAGTTGTATGTCTGTAGAAGATAGCTGTGATTGTGAATTGTCAATTGATAATTCATCTTTTTTAGAGGTGAATACCATCTCCTTTGAAGCATGTCAAACAAGCTCAGCTATTAAAAACTATGAAAACCAAAGTTTTTGTTGACTTCTAGTAAATGAATAGGCCTCTTCTCCCTCAGAAAATGCATTGAATATGGCTTACCATATTCATATACTCATATGAGTATCACCCACTCGACCCTTTTTCTGGAATGAATAATTGAAATTTTAAAATAATTATTTTATTTTCGGTTAACAGAAATTAATTTTATTTCATTATCAACTTCTCTCCCATTGGGGGGGGGAAGACAAAAGGAAATAAAATACTTATAACAGACACATATATTCAAACAAAACAAATTGCTAATTGTTTTTTTTTAATTTTTTTTTAAATTTTCATTTTAAACCCTTAACTTCTGTGTATTGGCTTATAGGTGGAAGCGTGGTAAGGGTAGGCAATGGGGGTCAAGTGACTTGCCCAGGGTCACACAGCTGGGAAGTGTCTGAGGCCGGATTTGAACCTAGGACCTCCTGTCTCTAGGCCTGGCTCTCAATCCACTGAGCTACCCAGCTGCCCCCTAATTGTTTTTTTTAAAATTCATTCTGTAATAAACTTGAGTCTACCACTTTTCTGCCAAGATAGTTTTTCAGCAAATTGTCTATGTTTTGGTGTTCCAAGCACTAATATAAATATAAAACCAACCTCCAATATATGCTCATTCAGTTATACATGTAATATTTTATGAAGCATTGAGTCATCCTTTAATGACTTTGTATAGTTTCATTATTTCAAAGATTATTCCCTAATAAATATTTTCTGAAAATACCTCATTGGTAAATCGGAGAGAATTATTAGGATTTTCCCACCCCTAAGATGCTTCTCAATACATTGTTACAGTTTTGGGAATATAATACTGGATTTTTTTATTATTATTTTCACTTTCTGATTTTCTTCATGACTATCTTGATTTATTTGGGTGATCTCATGGTGTTTATTTTAGCCAATTATGTTTAAGTACTAACCCTTTCTTTAAAATTGTTTTATGTTATGAGTTTGTTTAAGGCTCCTACTTGTTAGCTGATGTGAACTATCAAGAGATCAAATATGATTTTTTAGTATTTATTGACTGATTGTCAAAGTGGTTACAATTAAAGATCCAAATTAATCTATTCAGTAAGGAAATTAAGTTTTTAATTTAAAAGGATCTGATTGGAAAGTGTATAAAACAAGAATCAGGGTACATAAAACCAGGAAAGAATTTGATGTCTGTTTCCAAAAAGGATTCTTCTTCCCAAATATCTATTATTAATTTTTTATCCCAGAAGGATCAGAACAACCATTTCCTTGTTATTTTTGTTCTATGTATGCTATACTTTAGAGATTTGAACATACTTACTCTTCCTTTAGAAGAGTTAAACCAAATTCTCATTCATCAATACTTGAAACAAGTTATTGTCTCATTTGCTTATCTATCACTTGATCTCCTCCACTAAAGAACCAAATTACTTATAAGGTCACACAACCCAAGTTAGAAGAAATCTTAGAGATCATCTAGACAAACTCATACAGAAAAAAGACTATTTCTTCACTATACATGCCAAATGTTCATCCAGTCCTTTTTTGATGAAAACCAATACAAAGATTCCCTTTATCTCCTGACGTTGCCCACTCCACTTTTTTCATAGCTCTCATTGTTTAAGATTCCTTCTTCTCCACTTTTTCTTTAAGTCTGAATTTGCTTCTTTGTGGCTTCTCAGCTGAGTAATGCGGTGGCTAGATTGTTGGGTCTGGAATGGAGAAGACATGAGTTCAAAAATGACCTCAGATACTTCTTAGCTGTGTGACCCCAGGCAAGACACTTAACCCTGTTTGCTTTGGCTTCCATACCTGGAAAATGGTCTAGAGAAAGAAATGGCAAGCCACTCGAGGACATTTGTCAAGAAAACCTCAAATGAGAGTCAATAGTCTAATATGAATGAAACAACTCAGTGACAACAGCAAACTTCCCCTTATTTTTTCTGCTTCTAACCTTTGAATAAGTTTTTGTTAAAAGTTTCTTTCCTGAGAAGATAGATAAATATAGATATAGATAGACAGATATCAATATAATATAGTTCTATATACATAAACACACACACACACACACACACACACACACACACACACACACATATATATATATATATATATATATAT
>NC_058135.1:108557773-108619496 GCF_016433145.1 Gracilinanus agilis
TTTTTGTTTTTAAAAGCCTTATGAATTCCCTCCCCTTTCTCCCCTCCCTTTTTTTTCCTCCCCACTCCCCTGCTCCCCTTGGTTTATCCCTTCTAACTTTCTCAGAAGGTTTAGATAAGAGTTTTATTTCCCAATGGATAGTTTAACTACTCTTCCCTCTCCGGGTTGATTACACTAAGAGTAAGGTTTGATTATTACCTCTTAATGCTCTCTTCCTCTCCTTCTTATAATAGTATTTGTCCCCTCTCCCTCCCATGCCCTCTTTGTGTGTAATAGAATATTCTATTTTCTTATTCACTCAGGTTTCTCTTGGTATCCCCTGCTATTTACCCCCTCTTTCCCGTCCCCCACGCCATCTTAGATTATTTAGTGTTCCACCCTCACCCTGTAAATTATTCTTCTGATTACTATAATAGTGACTATTATAATAGTGAATAGAGTTCACTTCAGAGAATTAAACATAACATTTCTCTACATAGGAATACAGATAATTAGATCTCACTGAGGCCCTTAAAAAGGCAAATTTAAAAATTATAAGTTTTCTTTCTTTTCCCTCTGTAACTTATTTACCTTTTCAGGTTTCTCTCGATTTTTGTGGTTCGATATCAAACTTTCCATTCAGCCCTGGTCTTTTCTGTGCAAATACCTGGAATTCTTCAATTTTGTTGAATGCCCATACTTTCCCCTGGAATATATATAGTCAGTATTGATGGGTAGTTGATCCGTGGTTGCAGGCCCAGCTCTCTTGCCTTTCTGAATATTGTATTCCAAGCCTTACGGTCTTTTAGTGTGGAGGCTGCCAGATCCTGTGTGATCCTGATTGGTGCTCCTTGATATTTGAATTGTCTCTTTCTGGCTTCTTGTAAGATTTTTTCTTTTGCTTGAAAGCTTTTGAATTTGGCAATAATATTTCTAACCGATTTCTTCTCTGGGTCGAATATGGTGGGTGTTCTATGAATCCTTTCGATGTCTATATTGCCCTCTTGTTGTAGGACTTCAGGGCAATTTTGCTGAATAATTTCTTTTAGTACGGAGTCCAGGTTTCTATTAATTTCTGGGTTTTCTGGAAGACCAATTATTCTCAAATTGTCTCTTCTAGACCGGTTTTCTTGGTCTGTCACTCTCTCATTGAGATATTTCATATTTCCTTCTATTTTTTCAGTCTTTTGACTTTGTTTTATTTGTTCTTGTTGTCTTGAGAGATCATCAGCTTCTAATTGCTCGATTCTAGCCTTTAGGGACTGGTTATTGGCTATAATCTTTTGGTATTCCTTTTCAATCTTGTCATTTCTGGTGTTCAATTTGCTTATCAGTTCATTTGATTTCTGAGCCTCACTTTCCAATTGCAAGATTCTACCTTTTAAACTGTTATTTTCTTGCCAGATCTCTTCCATTTTCCTCAGAATCTCAGTTTTGAACTCTTCCATAGCTTGTGAGGAGTTTTCCTTATTTGAGGAGGGTCCGGATGCTTGTTTGTTCTCCTCCTCTGTTTGCTTGGTTTTCTGGATTTTCTCTGTGTAAAAGCTGTCGAGTGTTAAAGACTTCTTCTTCTTGTTATTATTCTTTCTCTTCTGAACTTCCTGATGCTGAGTAGCCATCATTAGCCCAGCAGCTTCTCAGCTTTATCCTCGCGCTCAGTGTCTGTTCGCGATCTATTGGCTCCTGAGGTCTGAGTTCTGGTTTTTTCCAAGGTCAAGCCCCCTGGTGGGCCCTCTTGTTTGATCCTCTGCTGGAGGTTTCTTTACAAGTCTCAGGGCGCTGCTTCCACAGTCGTATACCCGTCTGCACTGGTTCCCCACTTAGGCTTTAGTTCCTGGTTGTGTCTGCCTCCGCCCACGCCTCTGCTCAGCCTGCGCTCTGCGCCCAGCGTCCTGCTCCCGCGCGCTCAGATTTCGCGTGCTTTTTTTGACTTAATGGGGTCCTAAGTCTAGCTGCTCTCAGGAACAGGTCCCGGAGCTGCTGATGACTCGATGGGTGCCCCAAACTTGCCCTATTTCTTTTTAGCTGGGTTCGGAGCTATAGATGAGTGTGGAGGGGGTGGGGGTGGGGCGGTTGCTCAGCCCGCGATTTAGTGAGAGCCCTTTATAGCTTGGACATGTCTCGATTCCACGTACCTTCCATGCTGTGCCCTGTTGTGGGGTTCCTCCATTCGTCTGGACTTGTTTTTATGTCCCCTTGAGGAGTTTTGTGTGTTTCGGTCAGGAGAGGTTAAGAGCTGCTTCTTACTCTGCCGCCATCTTAACCCGGAAGCCCAAGATGAAGATATTTTGAGGAATACACAGGAGAACACGACTGAGAAAAACATTAAAGACCTTTTAATAGATGGAGGAATTTCAGTTGAGTTTGACAGAAGCTAGGGAGACTAAAGGCAAAAGGGATAGCCAGTTCAAAGGCATAGGATGAGAAATGGAACATATTGTTTAGAGAAATGGAACTAAATCAGTGTTGTTAGAAATGTAAAAAGAGGCATGTAATAGAGAACCATTGGTTTTCATTGAGATGGCAGTTGCCATGGACAGAACTATGATTTGGAAAAATTACCTAGAAAATTCAGTGGAGCATGGATTGGAGTAGGGAGAGACTTGAGGTAGAGAAAGCATTTAGAAAGATATGGCATTAGCTAAAAGATAATGGCATTAACTCAGGGTTTTTTTTTTTAATAATTGTATCTGGCCATTTTTTCAGGACCTGAGCATTTATTCATTTGATACTGGACACTTGCATTTATTAATAGTTGCTATGCATTTCCTTATTATCATGTGACTCACTGTAAGTATCAACTTTTATTTATTTCTGTACTATTCTTTCCAGGACTATGATTACTATTCTAACAGAGAAAAGGAAAAGAAATGTAGGAATTAAACTGTTCTGCCTTCTATTATATGTTGACACTATCCCATGAACCTACGTGAACTTCTCCCTTCTTTGAAGATCTTTCTCCCCAATATAGCTGAAAACAAAACAAAATAAAATATTTACCGTCTTTAGTTTTCTTCATGCACTTCAGGTTATTATGAACTCTTTAACTGTCCCCATACTTCTCTTAGAGGACCATGCCATGTATTGTATCCATGCCTCCTTACACAGCCTTATGCATATAAAATGTGATATATATATATATATTACATATATATATTACATATATTATTCCCTAAGTGTATAATTCATCCATATCAACCTCTTCAGGTAACATTCCCTTTTCTCTCCAGAAAAAAAGGTGCCTTTTTGTCTTCAAAATTTAAATCCTGGGAACTTCCCCCACTTTACTGTTGTCTATGAAGAAGTAATACTGTATTTAACCTTTCTACTGAATGCTTTTAAATCTGACTTCCCAAAATTGAAAGTATAAAAGTGAAACTATGCCTAATTTTTGTCTCCTCTTCCCATCTTGGAGAAAACAAAAACAAAAACTAACAATGACAAAATTCATTTACTTCTCTCTTCTTCATATCTTCTGGATTTATTTATATTGAAAATATCAGGTGGATCTAAACTACAAGCTAGAAATCCACTTTCTAATCTTTCAATAAATATTGTACATTATGAGAATTTTTGTTTTTTGTTTTACTATATGTCAGAGGTGCTTTAATGACAGCATTCTTTTATTTCAGGTTCAAAACTGGGAAGAAAAGATGTTACTCCTAAGTCACTGAATAATTAACAAACAAGGTTTACTTTGCCTTAACAGTTTATGCAGCAAGGATGTAATAGCAAATCAGCTTTTCTGGGTGTAGTTATCCTTATTTCCATAAAGAAGAGTATTTGGTCATCAGGGCAGAATAGGGTGAAGGATATGTTTTTTCACATGGTCTTCAGAAATTCAAAACTCTGACTATCCATGGCTAGGAATTTTTATGCCTTTAGGTGATGAGGAAGGTACATTGGGAAAGCCTTGGTTAATCAGGTCTAAAGATCCCAAAGATCCCAGGCACAAAGATTCCAATGGTTTCATAGATTTCACCCCTTGGAATCCTTGGACAATTGATTTATTTGATGAAAGAAAATGTAGGAAAGATGCTACTTTAGTCTGAAGAGCCAGAATCCTCTGCTATCATCTTACTAAATAAGTTCAGAGACTTCCTGGCAGCAATGGCTCCTGATGGCAGGGTCTAATGTTGAGCCATTCTCTTCATCTGCTTTCCAGAGACAATTAGTTCTCAATAAACAAATTTAGTAGAGCTTCTATACAGGATAAAGGTTATTTATCCTGTGTGTGTTTTTTGTTTTTTTTTTTTTAATCCTGGGACTCCATTCTAGGAGCATAGGGCCACAACCAGTAGGCAATGGGTCACACAGTCACTCAGGGTCACCCAGCTGGGAAGTGTCTGAGCCCGGATTTGAACCTAGAACCTTTCGTCTCTAGGCCTGGCTCTCAATCCCCTGAGCTAGCCCAGCTGCCCCTACTTTAGGTTGCAGTTTCTTTAGCAGATGTAGTTTTTACAGATGTAGTTTTATTATCCTGTTTTAGGTTACCGAAATTATGATAACTTATATTGTCTTCAGAGATTTCTTATCCAAAGAACCTAGTTGTTGGTTGGGATACTTTTTATATCTCTAGATGAAAAGCAAACCTTTTCCTTTCATTAAAAGACTTTTAATTTCATCAAGGTAGAGCTTCCTAAAGAGGAGATTTCTTTTACCAACATAGATTAGCATTTCTCTGAGATTAATAGCCTTAGAAAGTTGGGCTTGATTATTAGGAATTTAGGTGACTCTAATAATTAGCATTGCTCCATAAGTTTTCTCACTGGAACCTTGAACGATATGCTCAGGGTTCCAAGTCTAAATGTGGCAGAGATGAGACTTGAACTTGAAATGTCCTGACTCTTAGTTTAACACTCTATCCACTATACCAAAATGCTCTCATTTTGAATATAAATAGTTATAATGTTCTTTGTAGATAGTAGAGGATCTATATAGTTTTTGTTTTTAACTCTTACCTTCTTGAAATCAATTTGATTTTAAGTATCAATTCTTTTTTTCCCCCTTTAATATTTTATTTTTTTAGAAACATTTTCCATGGTTACATAATTGTTGTTTTTACTTTCCCCTTCACCAACCCTTTAGACTCCCCCCATATCAAACTCACATTTCCACTGGTTTTAACATGTGTGATCAATCAAGACTTATTTACATATTATTGATAGTTGCATTGGTGTAGTCCTTTCAAGTCTACATCTCCAACCATGTCTGCATCAACCCATGTGTTCAAGTAGTTGTTTTTTTTTTTTTTTTTCCTGTGTTTCCACTCCTGCAGTTCTTCCTCTGAATGTGGGTAATGTTCTTTTCCATAAATCCCTCAGAATTGTTCTGGGTCATTGCATTGCTGCTAGTACAGAAGTCCATTACATTCTATTTTACCACAGTGTATCAGTCTCTGTGTACAATGTTCTTCTGGCTCTGCTCCTTTCACTCTGGATTAATTCCTGGTGGTCTTTCCAGTTCACACGGAATTCCTCCAGTTTATTATTCCTTTGAGCACAATAGTATTCCATCACTAGCATATACCACAATTTGTTCAGCCATTCCCCAATTGAAGGGCATCCCTTCATTTTACAGTTTTTTTTTGCCACCACAAAAAGCGCAGCTATAAATATTTTCGTACAAGTCTGTTTATCTATGATCTCTTTGGGGTACAAACCCAGCAATGGTATGGCTGGATCAAAGGGCAGGCAATCTTTTATAGTCCTTTGAGCGTAGTTCTAAATTGCCATCCAGAATGGTTGGATCAGTTCACAACTCCACCAGCAATGCTTAAGTATCAATTCTAAGGCATTAATATAGAAAGGGGCAACTGGGGGTAAGGGACTTGCTCAGGGTCCCATAGCTAGGAAGTATCTAAAGTCAGATTTGAACCCAGGTTCTCTCCATTTGACCTACATCATTCTTACCACTCTTTGGCCTCTTTCACTTTGTTCATAAGGGGCAGAAATGAAATTTGTTTCTTCCGTACTTGTTTCTTGGATTTTTATGGGTTTAAAAAAATTATCACCTAATGACCAATTTTCTTTCGATGACTCTCTTTCTACGCTTAGCAAGAGTGATCCTCAGGCAATTGACACAGATGTCATCTATCCCTAGACCCATCCTCCAACCCTTTCTCTCTTGCTAAAATCTTTCCAGGGTTTATGCTCTAGTGACTTTTCTTTCAGAACCAATGGTATAACTTTCAAGACATTTTGAGGCATTTTAGAGCTTTTGTGAAGGTGTGTTGGAAATAGTGCTTTAAGGTGCCCCAGGACAAAATATAAATTCCTCTATTTGCCATTTAAAGTTTCTCTCAGTATGGCTCCCATCTGTCCTTCCAGACTTCTTTCACATTTATTCCCCATCATGTACTTTATGTTCTGGGCCAACTGGGCTACTTGTTTTCCATAAACAAAATTCCATTTCCCCAGACCGTATGTGTCTTTGTAGATGGTGCCCTGCCTCCCACTTACTGGAATGATATCTTTTCCTCTACTAAGCTTCTTGGAATCTCTAACTCTGTCTGTGGTTTAGCTTAAGGGACCACTCCCAAACCCCTAGTTCTATTTTCCACCTCACTAAAATTTCTTTAGTTTATATTTTCTATTTGCTTAGTATACACCTCCCCCCGCCGCCTCTCCAGAGTAATTAATACAACCCCCTTAAAGTCTTCTAGTTTTATGTATTTATTTTTTCTTTGGAGAACCAGCAACTAATACATTGATTAATTTATAGGAAATAATAAATGCTTCTTGCATTGATTTAAATAAGAGGTTTTATTAACATCTGGCCTTATATATAGATGAAGATTTATTCATAAATAACTTCCATATCAGCCTCTCAGCTGCTAGGGCTGGATAATTCATGTGTGATGCTTGTTAATGATATTTTTGTTTAACAGCTTCCATTTAATCACTTCCCTTTTTTGAGTATGTGAAAAGAGATAAAATCATTTATGTGGCTCTCCCTTTTCTGGCTAGGCAAATACATAATATGGACATGAAATAGAATATCTTCTAGAGCACAGACATGGGAGTAGAGAATTTTATATCCTTTGGGTCAGTATATCATTTCTCAACAGGGAAAAATTATTATGAACTTTTTTTTAAAAAACCTTGTTTGTTTTTGAATTAATACTGTGTATTGGTTTCAAGGAAGAAGAACAGGAAAGGCTAAGCAATAGGGGTTAATTGACATTGGCTTTCCAACAGTTACATCACTAGGAAGTATCTGAGGTCATATTTGAACCCAGGACTTTCTGTCATTAGGAAGTATCTGAGGTCATATTTGAACCCAAGACCTTTTGTCACTTAAGAAGTATCTGAGGTCATATTTGAACCCAAGATCTTTTGGCATTTAGGAAGTATTTGAGGTCATATTTGAACCCAAGACCTTTTGGCATTTAGGAAGTATCTGAGGTCATATTTGAACCCAAGATCTTTTGTCATTTAGGAGGTATTTGAGGTAATATTTGAATGACAGGACCTTCTGTCATTAGGAAGTATCTGAGGTCATATTTGATCCCAGGACCTCCTGTCTCTAGACCTGGCCCTCTGTCCACTGAGCCACCTGGCTGACCCATCATAGACTTCTTGCTACATGTATGAAGGTGGGCACATACCAACAATTAAAATATAAAAAAGGTATTATTGCTCTTTGTGGACAGTTCCATTTGGATGAAATGTATTAGCAAAAATAGAGTTCGAAATTATTCAGGAACAATGAACTAATTGTCAGGAACATGTGTCAGAACTAATGTAGAAGATTCATATTTTCTTAGACCCCCACAACACCACAAACTTCTCCCAAAACAGAAACAATGCACCTAAGATAAAGCAGCTTTGTCTCCAAGACCTAGGACTCACAGGATCCAAAAGAAAAAAAAAAGAAACATTTCTAAAGAAAACAAACAACTCATGAACTGCTCTTCACTGACCCTAAGCTCTTTTAGCAGCTGTCCTTCTCCTTGCTACCAGGCTGCCCCAGCAGACCCAAGGACATGACAGAGATTTAAAGCAAAGCCGGTCTGTATACCCTGCCCTCTTGCCCTCTTTCAGTGCTCTATAGACCCCACTTCAGGCTGCTGAAGTTTGTTCAGGTCAGCAGTTAGCTTGGCCACAGCCTAACAAGAACAAAAGCCTGCTGGGTTAGGTAGGGGGCTGCAACCAGAAACACCTGGGTGGTGAAGCTTTGAACTGCTTGGCCCAGGTCAAAACGCTCTACCCAACAGTGAATTGGGGTAGAAACCTAGGCTGGTGGACTGTACACTGACCAGTGTGGGAGGAGAGTGAGACTCTGAGATCTAGACCTCAGGGGGCAGAAGCAGAGAGTGAGTGGTAAGGAAAAAATAAGAAGAGAGAAAAAAAAAGACAAATTATCAAAGATTTCAGAAGGAAGAAAACTCAGGGACCTAGAATATAAACAGATAAATCAACAGGTAAAAAAATGTAACAACAAAATGAAATATGACTTTCAGTTGTAATAAATGAGTCGACATTTGAATGAAAACTGCAAAACAAAGGAAAATGATCCAAAGCTTGATGAGATGGGACCTTTCGGAATCTGAAGACAACATAGATTCACAAAGAAAATGAAGTATTTTCTCCTTAAGGATTATAGTAAAAGAAATCCCTGTCTCATTCAGGTCATGTCTCTTACAAGTGTACTGGTGAGTATTTCACCTTTATTCATTATATTTTCAATAGGCTTTACTTGATTTTCTATGATATGTGAGACAGTCTTAAAAGTTATATTTAATTGTATTTACTTAGAGCTGCAAAAGGTGTAATCAACATGTCCTAAGGAGGTGAAATGTATGTCAGTTCAATCCCTTTAAGTGTTGTATAATCAAATTTCATAAATGAATGTTCTCTGTAAGCACAGTTGCCTGGAGGCAAGCTGGGGAAGGTGAGGACTAGAAAAAGAGATGAATTAAAAATCGATTCATAGAATAGATAATGCCGGCTTGAGAACTTATCCCAGAGGCAGATAAATATAAAAAATTTTGGAGGGGGGGAAAAGTGGTCAATGCATTGGAAATCTTGTCTATTGTTCATCATCTTAAGTAGTTTTCTTTAAAATTTTACAATTTTGTCTAGCAATAATTTGGGTCTGTGTTTTTAATTTGGTTAGAAGATTTTAATACTTGTGATAAATGGTAGTATCCTAATTCAGATAATTGATGTTTTTTTGTTTTTTTGTTTGTCTTGTTTATGAAAAATCAATAAAATGCTGTATCAGGGTTGTCTCATTCAATAAGTTACTTTGAAACACTAAATCTCCCCTGAGGCTTTGATCAAGTATTTCCTGAGAAAAGCATTTTAGAGCTGAAGGAATATTAGCCTAAAACATTTCATTCTAATGGTGATTATCTACTCATGGGCATGAGCTCCCCTACTTAAATGTTGTTATGATGACATATTCATGAATAATAGAAGAATCTTTAAAATGGGATTATATTAGATATAAAAATTAGGCAAACATGTGAGCAACCATAATACTTATAAAGTCATTTCCTACTACTGATCAGAAAATACCCAATAAATCTTTGTCATTTTAATCATGTTAAATAAAGAACAGAAGTTGCCAAGTAAAATGTGAAATGACCTCCCACTAGAAGTGAATTTTCAAAATTTGATTCAGTTCAATTCACTAAGCCTCTGCTAAGTGTCTTCCACATCTAAAACATTGTGTGGGGGTCAGGGTAGAATGAATCAATTCCTGCATTTAAAGATGAAAGGCAAAAATAAAATTGTTCCTGCCTTCTAGAAATTTGTGTTCTATTGTTCTATGTTGAGTTATCTGGGTACACCTCAAGAACTAATAACCTAAAAGACATCAGGGCAGGAATCTAGGTGTCGGCAATGAAGGGATATCTCAAATAGAGATGAGAATTACAAGGGCCTAGAATTAGAAGGGAGAACATTCCAGGCATGAGAAACAAAACAAAACAAAACAAAAAATCAGAGGGACAGTAAAGGGGTGCCTTTGTATACAAAATAGCAAGGAGCTAAGATAGAACTATGTATCTTAACGGATTGGTTAAATTTCATATTTAACCTTTGAACTAATGGGAGACAATTATTTTTGAACACCAGGAAAACATAAGAAGCTATTTACACATTTGTTTTTTCTTTTTTCTTTTTGTAAATCCTGATTTTAACAAATAGATAATAAAATGATGATGTCAATGTAAAAGTAGAACAGAAAAAAAAGAATTATTCATTAAATAGTAAATTTATCACATAGAGCTACCTTTTCAAGTGTATAATATATTGAATACATGCATTTTTAAAAACTAATTTTCTTTTGACTTTCCTTCTGTTTATTAATATGATATGCATTTTAAAAATTTCAGTTTCCTTTCTTCCTCCCTACCTCCTTTTCTTCTTTCCTCCTTTTTTCTCCTTCTCTTACTCCCCAATTCAATGACCTCTTCCATCTCATTATGGAAAAGGAAAACAAAAGATGTAATCTATACATATAATCAAGCAAAACAAATTCCCATACTGACCATATCCAAACATGTACATATTATTCGGCAACTTGAGTCCACCAGTTGCTTGTCAAGTGATGGATAACATGCTTCATCATCAGTCCTCAGAAACTGGGGTTTTATTCAATATTGATCTCGAATTTTTACACATTACATTTATCATGTAGTTATTATTTTAAAAAATTAATAACCTTGTTCTGCTTAATTCACTGTTTCATATGCTGCTTCTTTGCTTTTTCTAAAATTGTTTCATCATTTCTAATAAAGCAGTGATGATATTCCACCAGAATTTGTTCATCTATTCCCTAATTGATGAGGATCTATTAATTTACTTTTATTTATATAAAACAAAAATAGCTGATATATGTAAAAAAATATGATTCTCTTTCTTCTTTTTTTTTTTTTAAGTTTAAGGTATAAACCAGAAATGGTATCAGTGCTTCACAGTTTATTGAATTTGAAGTCATGGCTCCAACTTGATTTCCAGAATGGCTGTAGCAATTCCCAGATCTTCTTGCTATTTAGATGCCTGTTTTGCCAAAGGCCCCTTCAATAAAAGGGATTTTCCTATTTCTTTCATCTATGCCAATTTGATTGTTCTGAGATGGAAACTCAGTATGGATTTTATTTGCATATCTCTTTTAGTGATCCAGAACTTTTTTTTTTCATATAGTGATTGATATATTAAATTTCTTCTTTTCAGAACTATTTTCTTTTCAGGGATGATTTATCTCTTAGGAAATGGTTCTAATACTTACATATTCATTTTAATTCTTCTGAGTCTCAGACACCAAACCTTTATCAAAAAAGTTTTTTTTCTTTATGAATAATTGCCTCTTCTTCAATATTTCTTCAATAGTTGCTTTTTCTTTACCTTCTGATCTCTACTTACTCATTGCTTCAGTGATATTATCCTTCGTCATCTTGGCTATCACAAAGGACTACTAGAAAGATCTGTAATTTTGCCAGTGTAGAATTCCAGTTAAGGGTATTACCTCTACCACTGCAGATCCTGGCTGAGTAGATGAGTCTTGGGTCCTATAGCAATAATAATAATAATAATAATAATAATAGATTTTCCCTGGAGTCACACAACTTATAAATGGCTATGATAGAATTTGAACCCATATCTTTGTGACTCCAACTTCAGCATTCTCTCTTCTACAGTGGTCTAACTCTATCTTATCTACCACATTAAATGAAAATAAATTCAAGATTTTCCTGTGACACTACAGAAATTTGCAAGGGAGTAATTTGGCATCAAGAGACTTGGATTCTAATTATACTACTTCCACATGCTTATGGTGTGCAACCTTAACATCCTGGTATCCATTTCCTTAAATATAAGATGAAGGAATTGAATTTTAGAAAGTATAGCAACAATAATATCTTAATTCCTTCTTCTAGGCATTCATCAGGCACAAATATGGGTCTCAAATGCATTGACCAGGGACAGTGAGCATAAATGTGGCTCCCATTATCAACAGAGAAGAACAGACACAGACATGGGTCCCAGCAGTAGCCAATATCACTGGCATCAGACAATAGAATGGCATGAAGTGGAAGCCCTGTGGTATGTACAATGGCAAAAAATATTGCTTCCTATAATATAAACATGGTTGCCCTTTCTACATTGCTTTTAATACAATGCCCAGTGATCACTGTAAAATTCCATCCCAGGAAAGGTTGGAGGAGGACCAGGGACTGAAGTTGATGGAAGGAGACTAGCTTTCTGGAAATAAGAGGGAGAGGATAATATTTAATCAGCCTTCACAAATGAAAAGAGATTGTCCCTCAGAGATGACTCTTGGGATGAATATTTTATATACCTTTATGAAGCATCCAGAGAGGAAAAAAGTCCTTAAAGGTCAGTCAGGAAATGCTAAGTGTGTTTAGTTCTCACCTGTCATGAGAACCTGTGATTTGCAGCAAGTATCATCATCTTCGAAGTCAAAATTTAGTAATAACAGATTTCAAGAAATAAAAGTGTCCGAAAATCCTCTAAAACTGAATTGTCAAACTCAAACAGAAATACAATGTTTCTCATCATTGCATTTTCTCTAAGAAAACCACAAATTAACATGCTTCATGTTTTATTTTATTAAACATTTCCTCCATATGTTATAATCTGGTTTGGACCCATTCAGGATGGTAAGGGGCCACATAGCCTCTTGGTGGAAAGTTTGATGATGTTATGATAGAAGACCTTATGTACTCTACCACCATGGAATGTGGTAGGAGAAATATTCAAAGTCTTGCAATCCATGCAAGCTAGTTTCTTCCCTCCCGACCCCACCAAAGCCACTGAGATCTTCTTCAGGAATTGGGTGGCCCAGGAGACTCTGGATTTTGATATCATTAGTCATCTGAGTACAAAATAGACATCAGGAGTTCCCATTTGACTCCGATGCTTGCTGGATTATGACATGTAACTCAGGTAAGGGGACTTTGATCCTGCTCACCATCTCTGTTGAATGTCCTGCTACTGACAAGCAAATCTCATTTTGTTAAATGTTGAATGAAAGGAGTGGCTCACATTGTATATTGGATTTAAACTATCTGGAGATTGTCTTAAATCTGAACCAATCAAGATTAATGGCCTGAAAGATTCTTTTCAGTTCCAAATCTATTATTCTATGTGGAATGTGTGTGTGCAGGTTCCTCCCATCTATGTTATTTTATAGTCCTAGTTTCTGAATCAAATGAGGGCTTTATTTTTTATTATTATTCCTATTACAGTTTAGAAGAACACAGACAAAGCAGGTTTCCACATAGGGAGTTCCCAATCTGGATGAACTCACCAATAAAGCATTATTCTAAGTGTGTTAAAACAAAATTGCACAATCCAAAAATTGTACATTTTTAGAATGCAAAACAATGAAGAAATAACTTAATTATCCTCTTCACCCTGGGAAGTACATGCATTCTGGGAATGAAAGGAGGAACCTTCTTCCTTGTATTCATAATGTTGCTGAATATACCTTACTGTCTTCTTCCAGAATAAATTTATGAAGGCTGACTCTCCTATCCCTTAGAGAATAACCAAGGAGAGAACTGGCTCAGTTTTTCCTTAGCCTTTTATCACTTAATCCCATCTTTCCCTTGGAACAATTTTTACAAGTCTTCTATTGAATATTTTATTCATAACAACTCACATATAACTGTTAAAACAAGATGCATTCTAATGCTGAAATAAATTTATAAAGCTGGCCAGAAACAAGTCACTTGAAGTGGAGGGGTGGAGTAAAGGAAGAAACAACCCAATATCTATTTGCAGTAAATCTCTGACTTCCATTTTTTAACCCTGTTCCTTGAAATTTATGTCTTGCCAGTCATATTAAACTGCTTCAATGACAAATATTGGTCTGTATCTACATTATTTTTTCACACCCCTAGACCTCTGCTTAGCCTTCAAATTCCTTCCTATGTGAAAAAGTGCCCCTCCACCCCCCAATCTTCTCAACCTTCTCCCCCCACCAGCCTTTATAGATAACATGCCATACTGTATACGGAACTGAAAAGACTTGACTTCATGTCCCACTTCTGACACAAACTGGCTAAACCCCAGAGAAGTTGTTTAACCTCACTTTAAGTGCCTCTGCTGCCTACCATTTATGTGACTTCAGGCAAGTCATTTTACTTATGATGTGATTCTCTTTCCTTATCTGAAAGGTAAGGAGATTGAACTAAATAGCCTCTCCAGCCACTCTCACTTTAAGTCTGTATATCTTACTTTGGAAACTCTTGATTCTTTTTGACCCTATTTGGCAAAGCTATGGAGTGTTTTTTATTTCCTTTTACAACTGATTTTACTGATGAGGAATCTGAGGCAAACAGGGTTAAGTGACTTGCCAAGGGTCACACATCTAGTAAGTTTCTGAGACCAGATTTGAACTCAGGAAAATAAACCTTCCTGACTCCAAGGCTTGGCACTCAATCCACTGTGCCACCTAGCTGCTCATTTTCATTATTAGAACAATTTTTCTTACCTGGGAGTTCCTTATCCTATAATGAGCTATTTTGGAAACCAGAAAGCAAATCTATATAGTCCAGATAGTTCCCCAGATTCTATGTGTGCCTTAATAGTAATATGGCTTTTTGACAAGACTTTGCTGACTTTTTCCCCTGTGCTTATGTTCTCCAAGATAATGCATGATCACTATTAATAATGGATTTTTAAGAGTAACTGCCCCAAATTAATCAGTCTCTCGAAAAACACTCATGATAATAGCCCTGTGTAGAGAAATTCCATAATATTATCTTATTTCTTTCCTGGGTCTAGATTTCTTCTGTGTATCTGTTTTTTATCTTCTTAGCAGGCTTCAAACATCAATCCTCATATGCCTACATAATAGTTACAGACTCATCATTTATGGCCTTTTAAGAGGTGTGATATGTAGATATTTTAATTTTTTAATTTTAATTTTTTTATTATGAAATTTCCTTGCCTTCATGCTAAGAGCATTCTTTGAAATTTAAGGATAGAATGGGGATGTGGGCTAGAATTATAATTTCACTGAAATAGGCAACTCTCTATTGAAAATAAAATAGGCAATGAAATAGAAAATTTCACTGAAAGAATAATAATAGGGAGAGAAAACTTTCTCTACCAGTGCAGCCTACCTAGATTGAGAGGTTAAAAGACATATCCAGGGTCCCATGGTCACTTGAAGTCAGATCTCAATCTAAGGTCAGCTCTCTGTCCACTAAGGAACATTGATTCACTTCTTTGAGATATACTCATTTTTAATATTAAAATGAATTTTATTTTAGAATTTTAAAAGACCAAGAAAATTGGAGTACTCTGAAGATGCAATGAAACTTGGGATTAGGAATTGCTGCTTGGTGTGTTTTTTATAAAGCATGATTACATGCACTGATATGACTTGAGATTTATCACAAGGTAGGAACAGGAGATGCTAGTTATCATTGGCATTGAGTAGAATAAATTGTGTTAAAGCACACAGTATGCCATTTTTCATATACGTCATTTTGATGAAATAGCTAGAATGCTAGGCTTGGTTTTAGGAAGAACTGGATGGAAATTTTGCTTTTACTGCTTGTTAAACATATGTTTACTCCAAGCTTCCGTTTTCTCATCTGTGAAATAAAGTAGTACTTATAATACAAAATCACAGGATTGTTAAGATGAAGTAATACCAAAAAAAGTATATTAATATCAACTTAAACTATTGAGAACAAATTAACCTATGCTTCTATATATTCATTTGCAGCTGACAAAACATTTGAGTAAAATTTACAATGTGCCTTGCTGTATTGAAAATTCTTTACTTGACAACTTTTATTTAACTGATATTGGGAAGTTCAAGTATAGAATTCTATCATAAAACTAGAACCCCTATCTGTATGATATTCTCATGTGTAGATCTCTAATTTCCAATTTACCACCAATTGGCATCAATGGGTTTTCCTTGCCAAAAACCAAACAAACTAGAACCTCTATCAAGTTTGTGTGTTTGGAGAGAGAGAGAGAGAGAGAGAGAGAGAGAGAGAGACAGAGAGAGACAGAGAGAGACAGAGAGAGACAGAGAGAGACAGAGAGAGACAGAGAGAGACAGAGAGACAGAGAGAGACAGAGACAGAGACAGAGAGAAAGAATGAGAGAATTGTTAACCTTATAATCACATTATGCCTTTCCAAAAACAGCTTTCTACAGAACTCCTCTCATGGTACATAGTACAAAAAGTCCCCTTTGAGCCCCAAAGTTATTGCTTTTCCTTCTCAATAATCAATCAATTTATAATTCCTGTGTGTGTATGTGGGTGGATATGCCTCCCCCCCCCCCACACATATATATATATATATGTAAGTATATATATATATATAATTGTATATGTATAAGTATGAATCTATACTTTGACATCATATCTATATGTATTTTTTTTGCTACATAATGTATACTTTGTAGGTTATATATACTTATGGATATAGATGTATCTATGTATATGAATATACTTTATAAGCTATGTATATATACTTATATACTTTGTCATCTATGTATATATACTTATGCAATATATGTGTATATATAAAAATGCTTATATATACTTTGATATGTATATTTATAGACCACATGCACACAGTTACATATATATATATATGTATGCATATATATATATATATATTTCTCTGAAAAAATTCCATGCAAAATGGATTTAGGAATTCTAAAACTTTTGCTTTCTTATAAGGGGTGAGTGGGACAAAAATGGAAGTATGTCAAAAATTCAATTGCAGAAATTGTACATGTTAAATGAAATGTATTTTAAAAATATATATCCTATATGTATGTCAGTATATACAGGTATCTCTTCTACATCATTGGGGTTTAATGACAGAGTAGTCTCCTGATCTGGAAAATCCACATAAAATTTTTTGTCTCTCCTTTCATACCAGAGAAGAAATCTGAATATTTTCTTTTTCCTTAATGGGCTGTTTACATTACCTTATTATAAAATTTGGGTTAAGTATTTGATCAAGTATAAAGGGAACCCCTTCTTCCCAGGGTCGTGGACTTTCTTCTCATCCAACTCATCCCATTATCCTGGTTGGAATGCTCCAAACAGAGGTCACAGGTTAAGAACCCTAGGAACATGAGCCAGAACTAAGGGTTATGGGTCTGGGGCAGAGAGATATCCTGAGATGTGATAGACCACTCAGAGAGACAGGAAGTGATGTGAAGAAAAGGGCTATAAAAGATGATACCAAAGAGGAGATTGAGGGCTTTTGGTGTGAGTTTGCTAGGATCGATTCTTCTACTCCATTTGTGTTGGTGGCTTGAGTAGAAGACACCCACATCGGCTGGTAAGACTCTTTCTCCAAAGAGACTACTGGACTTCCATGTGGAGATCAGAACCTTGTTGGGGAAGGAGCTGAAATTCTAAGGATCAGACTTTGGAGTGGTAGGCTAGAAAATAATTTTCTACTTCCTTCCTTTCTTATTTCTTTCTTATACTCTATTTATGTTAAATTAAATTGTTAAAAGCTACTATCATCCCCATGACTTAAGAGTTAATTTTATAAATGGCAACCACAACAATTATTTTACTAATATTATTTAACAAGACCAATTTCTAAATATTACATGTAGCATTGTAATTATTACATATTGCATTTATTTTTATTATTACATTCATAGGCTATATAAATATAAAGGTCATTGTCAAATTATATCTACATTTCTAGCCTTTGTATTCTGTCTGCAGTTTTCACATTATTTTCACAAGTTTTAACTTTTTTTCCTACCTATTTTAACTTTAAAAAAGAAACTGTGTATATTTGTGGTATTAAAGGATAAATTATGTTGACATCCAATATTTAACATGTGTTTTATGCATTTCTGAATTTCTAATCTTTTTCTGTGTTGTCTGCTGGTTTTTACATGTAGTAATAGCTTCTTAAAACTCCTCCAAAATTCTAATTTAATTTCTTATGCCAACTTGCAATTTATTGAACCTGAGTTGAAGAAAGTACAATGTGGAAGGGATACCATTGTTGTCAAAAAAGTAAATACAAAACAATTTTGGAGTTGGCAAAAAATATATACATAAATACCTTAATTTTCTCTCTAATAACATAAACTCAAGTGGGAATAGATGATTGTGTTTCAGTCTTCTGTCCTTGAGTCTGAGATGGGACCTAATTCAAATCAGTTATTAATGAAGGTTTGTTAAATGTTGGGTAAAGACAAATTTCCTTCAGTTCATTTCTTTTTTACCCACAAATCTTTAATCTTTTTCATATGTTGATAAGATTTTTAATAACATTTTTCTTACATTTTTTTTCTTACATTTTTTATCAATATTCTCTTCCTCCCTTCCATTCTTTCTCCTTCCTTGAAAGAGCAGGTAATTTGATATATAGTACATATGTTATCATACAGTACATATCTTCATACTTCTCATATTGTGAAAGAAGGTACACGAGAAAAATTCTTGTAGGAAATAAAGTGAAGAATGGTGTGCTTCAATCTGTAATTATCCTTCAGTTTATTTCAAGAAACTTTAACATGGTCTACTAAGTGTAAGATCCTGCACACAGCCAAGAAATTAAAATAAATGAATAAATAAAATGATCCAAAATTCAGGAAGCTTTCATTCTCTGGGCAGCAATACAGCATGGACACAAATGAATAAACAAAAGGTTTTTTGGCAAGAAGGAAAGCACTTCAAAATAATTTACTCTTTTTGATATGAGGAAGATTAGTCAGAAGGTAAGGATTATGGTCTCTTTCCTACCCCTTTAATCCTCTTAAATGTTAGACAGGGCTGGCTGTGTATCAGATGAAGATCTATTTCTGAGAGTTATCAAGGACAGTGTCCCATGAATGTTCGTGTTGCTTTCATTTTCAAGATCTTAGAAGTTTGTCTGCTAAGAATTATATTATTAAGTGGGTCAAAGAAGACATCACAATCAATAATTTCACTAAAGAAAAGCCAAAAATGAGATAACATACAACATTTTGTCAAATGCACGAAAAAATAATTTTTTGGGAAAATTTATATCTCTCAACACTTAAATCAATTAAAAAGAGACAGAGCAAACCAATAAATTAGGAATAAGATTTTTAAAAATACTCTAAAAGAAACAAGTTAAAAAACCCCAATTAAACAACAAAAGAGAAGTCCTGGGATATCAAAAAGAAATTAATAAAATTGGAAGAATATTTTCCAAAATTGAACTAATAAAACAAATGAGGATCTGACTTCATGAAATAAAAATAAAATATTCTAGAATTAAAAATAAAATGGGTGAATGTACCAGCAATGATAATAGCATTTAAAGAATTATTAGGAATATTTTGCTAACTAGGAGCATAAACTAAGTGAAATTGACAACTATTTATACAAATAGAAGCTATCTAGATTAATAGAATAGGAAAAAGAATTCTTAAATTACTCTATCTTAGAAAAAAGGAACAGAAAATGTAAATGCACTTTCAAAGAAAAAACATCCCCAGGACCAAGAACAATTAATTCTATTATTTTATAAACTATTTCTGAAAAACAGATAAAGAAGGAATCTTATGAAATACTTTTTATGACACAAACATAATTTTGGTACCTAACCCAGACAGTGAAAAAACAGAGAAGGAAATCTATAGATCAAATTTCTTAAAGAATATTAAAGCAAATATTTCAAATGGATTACTAGCAATGAGATTACAGTAGTATATAACAAAGATCACATAATAGGAGCAAATGTAATTTTTACCAGAATGTAGCACCTGTTCAATTTTAGTAAAACTATTGGCTTAATTGACCACATCAATAAAAAAAAAACAAAAATGATATATCAATAGATATAGTCTTCCAAAGTAAAGTCAAAATGGGGACATGATTTCAACAGAAAGAGTGGTATTATAAGCAAATTTGGTGAGCATGGACAATTGTACTTGGAAAATCTATAGAGTTTTCAGAAGAGCAATCAAAGCTATCTATATAAAAATGCTCTAAATCATTATTGATTAGAGCATTTCAAATAATAACAATTCTGAGGTATCAAGTTACATTAATCAGATTGGCAAACATCACACAAATAGAAAATGACAAATCTAAGAGAGAATCTGGGGAAACAAAGACGTTAATGTTTTTTGTTTTCTTTTGGTAGAGTTGTGACCTATTCCAAATATTCTGGAGAAAAAAAAAAATTATTACTCTACTCAAAGGGACTCTAAATGTTTGCATTTCCTTTGGATCAGAAATTCCACTAGTAGATCTGTATCTCAGAAAGATATTTTAAAAAATGAAAAAGGAACCTTTTTTGTACAAAAATATTTAAATATTCTTTTGGTGGTGCTAAGAATTGAAAATTGAAGGAATTCCTGGGAAATGACTGAACAAGTTGTCATATAAGATTATGATGGAATACTGTTTTGCTATTAAAAGATGCTGAGCAATACAATTTCAGAAAAATCTAGGAAGAAAAATATGAAAAGGGGGACATAAGCAGAAGGAGGACACAGAGCAATATTGTTACATTGAGTGGCTGAAAAAACTTAGCTACTCCAATCAAGCTAATGATCCAAGACAATTCCAAAGGTTTTATGAAGAAAAATGATGTTCCACTTCAAAGAGAGAATTGATGAACTTTGAGTGCAAATTGAAGTTTAATTTTTTTCACTTTATTTTTCTTCCCTTTTTGTTGCATAATGGATAATATGGAAATATATTTTTCATGATTTTACATATTGATATTGTTAATATTATAATTCTTAACTTCTCGATTGGACAGGAGAGAGAGAATTTGAAATTCATTTTCAAAATTTCATTTAATTAATTAATTTAGAATATTTTTCCATGGTTATATGATTCATGTCTTTCCCTCCCTTCCTCCCTCCTTATTCCCATGGCCAATGAGCAATTCCACTGGGTTTTACATGTATAATTGTTCAAGAACTATTTCCATATTATTAACATTTGTAACAGAGTGATCATTTAGTCTACATTCCCAATCATATCCCCATAGAATCATGTGATCAAGCAAATATTTTTCTTCTGCATTTCTGCTCCCACAGTTTGTTCTTGGGATATGAATAGCATTCTTTCTCATAAGTCCCTCAGAATTGTCTTGGATCATTGCATTACTGCTAGTAGAGAAGTCCATTACATTCGATTGTACCACAGTATATCAGTCTCTGTGTACAATGTTCTTCTGGCTCTGCTCCTTTCACTCTGCATCAATTCCTGGAGTTCTTTCCAGTTCACATGGAATTCCTCCAGTTCATGATTCCTTTCAGCACAATAGTATTCCATCACCAACAGGTACCACAGTTTAATCAGCCATTCCCCAATAAAAGGGTGTCCCATTATTTTCCATTTTTTTTGTCACCACAAAGAATGTGACTAAAAATATTTTTGTACAAGTCTTTTTCCTTATTATCGCTGTGGTACAAACCCAGCAGTGCTATGGCTGAATCAAAGGGCAGGCAGTCTTTTAAAGCCCTTTGGACATAATGGGATTCATTAAAAAAACGAATGTTAAAAGTAAGTTAACAATAAATTGTAAAATTAATTAAATTACTATACTAATCCACATTTTGAGCTTTTTATTTATACTCACTCGCTGTAATTCTAAGCCAATTTAAAATAATTTGTGCAGGAAATGGCATATGTGTATTAGTTTGAAGGTCATATAGAGAATTTCTTTTAGCACCTTATTTTTAGTTAATTTATCAACAGATGAAGGAACAACTATTCACTTTATTTCATTCAGTGTTGTTCAGTTATCTTGAATATTTATTCACCAGAAATCTCTGACTGTTAGTCACTTCTCATGAGTAATCACAATTCCCACTAATATTGGGTGATAGATAGAACACAGAATAGTAGGATGCATAATCTAGAAAACATGTCTGAGAAGGATATTAGATAGGAAAGTATTATAGGACAGGTTATATAGAGTAACTGAGGTGATGAGCATTTCTAAACACTCAATTTTTTTTTTTCAGATCTATCCCAGTGACATAGTCCTGGAGTAAAATATTAAACTTGGAATCAGTAGGGCCAACTTTAAGTCACAACTCCAGCACAAACTAGTTATAGACATGGGCAAATCAGTTCATGGCTCTGGGTCATAGTATCTCATTTGTAAAATGGGCAAAATAATTCCTGATAATACATGTGGTATCTATCTTACATGACTATTAAGAGCATAAGCTTATGATATAAGCATACATGTTGAAGTATGATATCTATAAATATTTATATCCATATCTATAGATATGCCATGCATGTGTTAGAATTTTCTTATCTGTAGTTTCATTTTTTGTGGTTTTAATTATTTATTATCAATCTCAGAATTCTGGATTTAATAAGGAAGTCCCTGATTAACCACAAAGCACTGGAGTTCTGCCCAAGGCAATGGTCTGCCCCCAGTAGTGGGCTCTTCTGCTTTCACTTTTTTCAGTTATTGCCATTTTTGGAGAGGAGGGGGGAGTTCTTGAGGAGTGCAGAATTGAGGGACAGAAGCAGGAAAAGAGAGCACCACTACATGGAGTCTGGAGGTATTTGCTCATACACGTGTTTCCAGCCATTAGTAGTAGGTCTTGGAACATGGATATGAGGCCGTAGGTCTATACAGACATGTATAGAGAACATATGAAACACTTTGCAAACTTTTAAAAATATTATATTGATGTCCCTTTTTCTTTTCTTTTTGCTTTTCATTTGATGGAGTACAGATAGAAACATTTCTGGAACAAATTAACCTCCAATTATTCTTTTATGTTTAATGTTCAGTGGACCATTATCCAGGTGGATAAAAATGTTTAAAAATTGAATAAAAGTATTAAGAGAGAAATTTATTTCTATAAACTTGGTTAAAGTATTTTTATGACAATGCTCCCAGCAGACAGGACTATGGAAATGATACATATTTCCTCTTGATCATACATGGTTTAGATTTCTTCCTTTAGGTCTCTGGTTGGAGATATTGTAACACTTATCAAAAAGATTAAAAAAAAACATGTATGACAATGTTGAGTCCAGGAAACCATGGTCAACAAATTATCTATAATAATGCTTTTGTTTCCGTACAGTCTTATAGGCTCTATCTTTTTATCTGAACAATTATGATAGGATTAGTTTTATACATATAATTTTATATATTATGCATACATACTCAGATTTATATATATGTATATATGTATATGTATCTGCATATATTCATACAAACATATGTATTTGTGGAAAAATAAAGTTCCATCTCTAATATCTCATTAAATGTTAAGAAAATGTCTTTGGAATTTTCAAGGTTTAGCTGCTTAGGATGCGGCAGTAAGGGGTGTGGAAGGGAGTAAGGAAGTAGAAATGCTAAAAGTTCAAACGAGGGGAAAAGAAAATCATGATGATGTGTTATATTTTTCTAACAATGTTTACCCTTTTAAGCTTCAGTGACTTAAAAATGTCAGTGTAGGGTTCAAGTGGCAATCTAATTGTTTGGACTCATTAGCAAATCATTTCTGCTGAAACTGTTTTTTTTGCAAAAATAGTTTGTGTCATTTTAGTCTATATGCTATAGCCCATTGTTCTCCTCCCTTTGGGTAATTAAACTCAATTTTAGATAGCATTAGAGTTAAATTATGTTAGTAATTATAGTACAATGATAAAAACCGCAGGCTATTGATCTTGGTGATATTTGTACTTATCTTTTATTCAGTTCATTGTTTGAAAATGATTTATTACTGCCTCAGGCCAGAGTTAGTAAAATGAAAGCTTTGGACTTGGACTATCCATTAATAGCCTTTAGGGAGCTACAAAGCTCTGCCTCCTGTCTTTGTCCTGAGATCATAGTGACACATGAGTGAATATGATGGACATGACTGTGTACCAGTGGATATGGAATGAGAGAGAAGGAGAAAGACAGAAAGAAGGACAGAGAAAAGCAGGAGGAAGAAGGAGAAGGAGGGAAGTTTGGAGAGGAGAGAGAGATAGAGAGACAGACAGAGACACTGACTGTCTCTAGGCTCTTACACTATCATTAAAGCAAAGATAAAGGTTTCAAACATTTTGTCTTTTTTCTCAATCTTTCTGAAGTTCACAGTGATTTTATCAGTGTGAATGCTTTAGTCCTCCAGGGAGGTAGACTGCAGCCTCATCCTTGTCTTAGTAGCTGGATCTTTCATTTACCATAGATATCAAATAAGGCTAATAAGGTTTGTGTCTCCACAAAAGGAAAGGGCTGATCTATCTACTTGTGAAATAAATCTATATGAAAGTCAATCTGGAATATGTTGGCACTAAATCCCCCTTGTCCTGAGGCAATATCTCCATGCATAAAGTAAAACAGAGACTTGGCTTTTTTTTTTAAATCTAGTCAATTCAGGTGAGAATTCTTGTTTAACATGAGTTATTCCAACAACTGCCTTTATTCCCCCTTCCTCCTTCCAATCTTACACTTGTGAAATGGTTCTGAATTGACTGATGATAATCTATAAGATTTTAAGACCAAAGTTTATTAAAAACTTGTCATATTGCCCAGATATAGTTTGCTCCTTTTTTTTACTCAGAGAAACTGAATCAAAATTTTGAAAAACAAGCTGCTATAAAAGGCTTTTCTGCTTCTCCCTTTAGTTAGCTTCTTTATTGTCCACTAAATAACATCTTACATTAGGTATCCACATTAAAATATATGGATGAATTAATATGACAGTTCAAATAATTCTCCAGTTCCTTGGAAACCAGTGAAAAATGTCTATCAGTAAAATTAATTTTTTCCTATTTTAGTATTTATTTTTTCCTCTATAAACATCTTTTGACATATGTAATCAGCAAACAGATATTTATATTAATTTATTATATTTTCAAATCAACATTTCATTCAAAATCAACATTTTCCTTCAGGTTAATCCTTTTTTCATTATTTATATAATTAAATTATTTATTCAAAATGAGACCCAATTCTTTCAAAACAACACAGCTATAAAGCACCTGCCATATGCAAATCACATGACAGTGAATTAAGATCTAGCCTCAGAGTCAGGGAGACCTGAGTTCAAGTCATGTCTCTGAAACATACCAACTATATCCTACGATCTTGACAAATAATTTAATATGCCAGTGTTTAAGTCATCTCTGTAAGACATTAAGTTGCAGAAAAGGTGATGATTTTATCTAAAAAAGGAATTTCCTCATTAAGAATTGTCTATCACAGTGCAATATTTGTCCTGATTTTTCTTTTAAATGTGCATAGAAATGTGCTGGGCACTGGAAATAAATGAATGAATGTATGGATGAATGAATGACCAAATAAATAATAGATCCTGGTCTCAGGGAATCTATGTTCAACTAACGGTTATGCAAGATTTATGCATACACACAATATACATATATGAATGCCTACATATATAATATTGATGTTTGAGCCTATACAACAAGCAGTTTCATACCAGGGTCATTTCATCTTGATATATCTGAATTCAAATTCCTGTTTCATGGAATGCCAGTGGCAGAACATTATGATTTAAGATATGGTGGTTGCCCTGAATAGCTGCTTAAATTTTTTTTTTCTAAGAGGCACAGATGAGCTCTGTAGATCTTTGTGTGTGTGTTTTAAGAAAGAAGAGATTTTTTCATATTGTTTCCATCTCTACAACAAACTATTTCAAGATGCCAACGGGTGACACTTTATGTGCTTTACTGTCCTTGCAAGCCATTAAGTTTAACCTCACTAGCCTTTCCTTCTCATTAGAAAGTTATGGAGTGCATTAAATGTCATATTTAATCAATGGATTTACACTGAGATGATATTTGTAGATTGGGTACCTGACAAAGGAACTGCGGGATACTATTAACAGGGAACAGCATTTAGCTTTCACCTTTTAGCATATTTAGTTTGGTGCATAGAGATGAGTACTTTAAAATCACAGATCAAGTAAAATGAGAAGCATCTAATTATCAGTCACTTTTTCATATCATTGTAGATTTGATCTTAGTTAAGTTGAAGGAAAAAAATTACTTTAGCAATGAAAATTTCTTCTGCTATTCTTGTCTCTACTTTATTTTTAATTTAATAAGAATTTAAAGATTTCTGAATTCACTTCTGATGGCAGTGGGCTTAATTGTGTCAAATGCATGTGTAATAATGTTCTTGACTTTTCCATTATATTTCTTCTAAATCAGTCATGAAATAAAGTTGATTTATAGACTTTTTTCTAAGTTAAAACTAAATGTAGGGGCAGCTGGGTAGCTCAGTGGAGTGAGAGTCAGGCCTAGAGACAGGAGGTCCTAGGTTCAAACCCGGCCTCAGCCACTTCCCAGCTGTGTGACCCTGGGCAAGTCACTTGACCCCCATTGCCCACCCTTACCACTCTTCCACCTATGAGACAATACACCGAAATACAAGGGTTAAGAAAAAAACCAAACTAAATGTATCTTCTTTCATAACATGATAAGCATAGAAATAGCATATATATACATATATATATATATAAATATATATTTAACTTCCATCATATTGTCTTCCTTCTTAGCGAGTAGTGGATGAGAGGAAGAGAATACAGATTACAAAATGTTAGAAAATGATTATTAAAATTTTATATACATGTAAACTGGAAAAATAAAACAATAATAATAATGAAAAAAATTTACACTAAACACTGAATTGTTAAAGGTCATAATAGTTTAGAGTGTAGAGTTCAGAGGAAAATGAAATACAATTACATAGTTTAATATGTGTTGACCAACTGGCTAATTTTTATATTAGCATCCTAACTGATATCTCTATATCTATCTTTTCTCCTCTGCAATCCATTCTCCAAGAAGTTTGAAACTGACATTCTCAAAACACAGTTCTGTCTAACTCACACCCATACTCACAAAGTTTCACTGGCTCCCTACTGCTTCCAGGATACATATATATATATATATATATATATATATATATATATATGCATCACATATACACATATATATGTATCACATATACACACATATATAGTCAGATTTAAATTACATTTAACTCAATATGAGAGTCATAAAAGTGAGATTGTAGTTGCCATTTATAAAATAATTAACTTTTTAAGTCAAAAATATGTTAGTAGCTCTTAATAATTTAATATAATATAAATACAGCAAAAGAGAGAAATGTAAGAAGGAAGTAGAAAATATTTCCTAGCTAAATACCCTGTAATTGCCAATTCAAAGAAATTCAGCTGAACTCCTACAAAAGCATCCTCAAACCCCAATATCCACCTGGAAGTCAAATAATCTCTTCAATATGGGTCTTACCAGTGTAAGCTTCTTCCTTCAGTTCCAGTCATCCACCCAGAAAGCCTCCAGTACAGAATCATGAAGACTCTTCCTTACCCAGGATAAAGAAATTCCATATATATATATATATATATATAAATTTCTCTATTAAGATTTTAAAGCCCTTCACAATCTAGATGCAACCTACTTTCATGGCGCTATATTGTATCTTAGTATCCCTCTCCCTCTCTCAGTCTCTCTCTATCTCTGTCTTTCTCTCTGTCTCTGTTTCTATCTCTGTCTCTCTCTCATTATAGATGAAAAATCTAGATTCATATGTAACCTTAAAATGTCAATGAGTTCAATAACCTCATTTTATAGATGACCAAGAGCTTAAGAGGTTAATTGGTATCATAGCTATTAAAGTATTTGAAGTGGGATTTGAACCTAGGACTTTCTGGCTCCAAATATCTACCATACTTTTCATGTTGTCCCCTTCAATAACATATAAACTAGGGATTCAGTCATTTTTGTCTTTTTATCCTCAGTTCCTAGAAGAGTGCCTAAGACATAGTATGTACTTCATAAATGTTTCTAGAATTGCATTACTGAAATATTCTCATAACGCAGTCCAATTTACTAAGACTAAGTTCATCCTACATTGCTAATATTAAAATATTATTTTTCTATTTCTATTATATTCATATAACCTAATTTGTTAAAATATATTGGGCTTTCACATTACTTACTAGATAAAATTATCAGCAAGTTCTCTATATCTGCCTAACCCCCCACCCCCAACACAAATATACATTGATGCATTCCTGACTCTGGACCCAAGAATTTATCCACTGTGTCACCTAGTTGCCTTTTAGAGCAATCTTTTTTAATGAGCCAGACTCCTTTATGAGACTTTCTCTGAGTGAATGGGTTCAGTCTACTTTGTTTAGTATTCTACTTTGTGGATGTAAGTGACCAGAAGAGTATCACTTTCAAACTTTGTCCCCATGCTGATCTTCCGACATCAATTTTAGATGTTATCAATCGAGATACTTCTTATATCTCACATTTTTTTTTTACTGTTGTCCAGTCACCTAAAAAGGAAAGCTTTCATAAGTGATTAACACAACAATGGCAAAGCAAATCAACCATAAAAACCCATCGTGTTCCCTAACCCATTAATCTTGATTATAATGGTAAAAGCACAACTTGATACCACTATATAGTTTCCAGCAAATATTAACTCTACTAAGGAAGAGCTGGAAAAAGCTGATGAACATCCAGTATAGATTCTTATTTGTCTTGTAAATTTTCATCTAAGTTTGGAAATACATCTAAGTTTGGAAAAATTCTCATGGTAAATCCAAAGACCCATGATCAATTAAACAGGAAATTCTTCCATTGACTAAAATGGTTAAAAAGGCAAAATGACAAATGTTGGATCTTTTATCATTGATCTTTCTTGTTATCTTCTTATGTTTCTTCTCATTCTTGTAGCTGAAATTTTTCATTCAGTTCTGATCTTTTCTTCTGGAATATTTGAAAGTATTTTATTTCATTAAATTATCATTTTAATGTAAACAGGATTAGAATGAAAGTAGTAAGTTTTGGGGAAAATTATAGTTTCTTGGAAAGAGGTCTCATCTAAAATATATAGAATACTTTGTCAAATATGTAAGAATGAGACATTCTCCAATTGAAATATGGTCAAAAGATATGGACAATTATTAGATAAAGGAATGAAGACTATATAAATAATTATTGCTTAGAGAAATACAAATTAAAGCAATTCTGAGATATGGTCTCATATCTATCAGATTGGCTAATATGTTAAAAGGGCAAAATTACAAACATTAAAGGGGATGAGGAAAAATGGGAACACATACACAACTGTTAGGATTGTGAAGTGATCTAATCATTTTGGAGAACAATCTGGAATTATTCCCAAAGAGTTATAAATCTGTGGATAACTTTTGACTCAGCAATACCACTATTATTTCTGGAGATGATCAGGGAAAAAGGAAATAACCTACGTGTTCTAAAATATTCATGTCAATTCTCTATGGTGGAAAAGAAATGAAAATTTAAATGATGCTGAATAAGTGGGGAATGGTTAAACAAGTTGTAGAATATAATTGTGATGGAATACTACTGTACTGTAAGAAATAATTAGCAAATTAATTTTGAAAAACATAAAAAGTTCTATATGAATTACGAAGAGTGAAATAAACATAACAAAAAGAACATTATAGACAGCAAAACAAATATTGAGTGAATGACTTGTGTATGTCTATCTCCAGAGAAAGAACTGACAAAGAGAAATAAACAGAACATATGTCCATATATCTTTTTTTTCAAATGATGCCTTTTTAAGGAAGGGAGAAAGGGAGTTAACTGGGTATTTCAATGTCACATGTAAATAAATAAATAAATTTAAATAAAAAAATAAATTAGAGCAACTTGGTTCAGAGTTAAGAACAAATCAACTTTTTATTCAACATCCCCTAACCATCCACTGCAGGATGTTTTTACTAATTTTCAAATTCTTTTCAGCCTCAGCATTTACATATTGTTGTTAAGGGAGCTGCACGACAGTTTAGATAATGCGTTTTTCTTCAAATTCTTCAAAATTAGTGAATGTAGATGCAGTTTCAATATCAAAAATAATACTATCTTGCAATCTATGTGCAACAAATGACTTATACAGACTAAGTTATTCTGAAAAAAAACTAGAAATACTTTCTTCATTTTATAAATGAAGTGCAATTAATAATTTACTTCTCTTATTGATCCTGGCTCTATTCTCCACCCCAACATATATACATATTCAACAAGTATATTTTTTATTGATTTTGGCCAATTTTTGACCAGATTGTTAGTGCTCTTTAGGGAACCATACTTTGTGGAAGACTGAATCATGGTGATCAATCAAATGGTAATTATAAAATCCATGAGAGAGGTGAAAAGATGATTGTCAAAATGTTCTATGGGAAAAAAGAGTACTTGGGAAAAAAAGGATATATTAGATTTAGTATAAATTCAAATTTAGAGGACATAGGTTTGAATTTCTATTCTGATGCCACCTTGGTGGCCTTGAATATTATCAACATTAGCTTTCTCTGTAAATAATAGGAGAGGGCAGTTAGGTGGTGTTAGGGATAAAGTGCTGGATGTGGAATCAGGAAGACTCATCTTCCTAAATTCAAATCTGGCAGCAGACACTAGCTGTGTGATGCTAGGCAAGTCACATAACCTTGCTTCAGTTTCCTCATCTGAAAAATGAGCTAAAGAAAGAAAATAACAAACCACTATAGTATCTTTGTCAAGAAAACCCTAAATGGAGGGGGCAGCTGGGTAGCTCAGTGGAGTGAGAGTCAGGCCTAGAGACAGGAGGTCCTAGGTTCAAACCCGGCCTCAGCCACTTCCCAGCTGTGTGACCCTGGGCAAGTCACTTGACCCCCATTGCCTACCCTTGCCACTCTTCCACCTATGAGACAATACACCGAAGTACAAGGGTTTAAAAAAAAAAAAAGAAAACCCTAAATGGAATCTCAAAGAGTCTGATATGACTAAAGCAACTAAACAACAAATAAAACTGTAGAATTTGACTAGCTGATCTCTAATGTACTTCATACTTCTATCTCATGATCTTTGTATCTCTGGTCTTAAGTAGCACTCCTAAATATATATGTATATAAAAACAATTATGTGCATTTTCCCAAGTAACTTTTGCCCTCTCATTTTTAGGTGCTGAAACATTTCCTATCAATTTTCTTAGATTATAAAAATAATGCTACTTTTAAAAATGAATAGTCTTAACATACTTTTCCTTAATCTGAAGCAGGCAGTTCCTTTTTCTGAACAGCTTTCATTTTCAGGCTAATTCCTTCTACAAACACTAAGAATAACTTCAAAGTGTTTGACACATTATCAGTTTTGCTTGTCTAATAGGAAGCACAGTGACACTACCATTGTGTATATGCCTATAAGGAATGTCAAAGACAAAGTAATAAGTCCTATATATAGCAAAATATTCATAACTACTTACAGAGAGAGAGAACCTGGAAATAGTGGGTACCCACTATTTGGAGAGAAGAATGGTTGAAAAAAAACTGTGATTATATAAGTACTTGACAAATATGTGTGCAGAAGAAATGACAAAAAAGAAGAAACCAGAAAAACAGAAAAAGACATATAACCTGTTAGAATAAAGTAACTAGAACCAAGGGAATAAATAAGCACAATGACCACAACTGAGTGAAACTAAAGAGTTAATTTTGCTGTAGTATGTGAGAGGGGAGATTCTATTGAGGGCAGGGTTCCTGGAAAATGATAGCTATTGGAAGAAAATGCAAAAATGAAAGCTGCAGCAAAACATTTGAAAATCTGATACAACAATTTAGATGTACACACAAATTAGGCAGTTTTGCTGAAAATATCTCTTCTATGTGGTGAAACACAAAAGTTTTTCAATTGCGGCTTGCTCATCTATATTATTTAGTTTGTAAGAGGGAGGTGTCTTTGCCTTAGCAACAAAAATGCAAGGCAAAGGGCTCGCCTCTTGCTCAACTTTTTACTTTCATTATTGCAGTGTTCTTCCTAGAGATTTAGCAAAGTTTCAAGTCAATTTATATGGCTTCCACAAAAGTTGATAGTAATTTGTCCTCTGAGGGGTATAAGGACAGATTAACTTCTTGCCATGAGTTGATGATTTAGAAAGAAAAGAAAAGAATGAGGTCATGCTAAATAAGAAAAGAAATGTCTTAATAATTGTCTGAGAGATGCTTTGAGGTATTAGTCATGTATGAGAACAGTCTTTCTCAAAATAGAGTGGAAAATAAGCAACAATACCCTTTTTAAAAGAAAAAAAAGTCATGATGCCAGATTATAGCTTTAACAAATAACGTGTAATTGAGAGAGAAGTAGAAAATGAGAGTTTTATATAGGCAGGAACAACTTTCATGAACAATATATGTAGAAGTGTAATAATAAGGAGAGTTCTCTGTGTAGGGCAGAGGAACTGTGAGAGGCAGAATAAAGAAACAGTAAGGTACAACACCTAGTGATTCTGAAACTACAAATCTAATGGGAGGTGTTTCCTTCTCCACCAACATAGAAGTCTCTCTCTCTCTCTCTCTCTCTCTCTCTCTCTCTCTATATATATATATATATATATATATGTATGTATATATATATGTACATGTATATATGCACAGACACCTGCCAACAGTTTAGCACTTAACTATTAAATGGTTTGCTATTTGATTTATGACTCTTGCCCAATTTGTTTTTGGAGTTTCTAGTTATATTTGATTAACTGATTATCTTTGATTCTCCATGTTGAACCTGGGACAGAAAAAGACTTCACAATCATTTGAGAGTTACAGTATGGAACAAATGTATTTCTATTTAAGGACAACTTGGAGATATTTGCATCATTTCATTCTTCCTGAAATTTCTCACTGCCCACACATACCCTTTTCTTTAGAGATATCTCCATTATAGGTATAGACACAAGGGAATTTAAATATTTTTAAGCTGGAGGTTTGGGGTTTACACATATGGTTTTGGGTCTGACACATCATAGGTGAACTTAGGGACACACCATAAAGGGAATAAGGAGCACACACAGGTTTGGGGAGCAGGTTCCCCTGGCCTTCCAGAGCCCTTAGTGTGCATGTTCCCCACATCATCCTACTTGCCCTCATTTGTCAATGTGGAAGAGGTCTCACTACCTTTCTAGAATGCCTTCATTAAAGATGGGAGCATGGGATACAGTTCAGAAGGTTGACCACTATAGACAATTAATAACATTCAACAGTTCAGAACTAAGATAAATGCAGAACAACATGAGTAATTAATAATATAGAACAGTTACAGAACAAGAATAGTAGAGATCCAGTACTGATGATTAACAATACAGAATGGTTCACTGATCAATAATGTAGATTCTTCAATTTATGCTTAACTAATGACAAAACTACAAATTTTGCAATTTATTTGTATCTAGTGCTAACAGGTGAGAACTACAAGATTTCAGAACATTAGGGTCCTGTTTCGATTAATGCTTATTACTGGCCACTACTCACCTCCAAAACCAATTATGTATTTCTACTCCAGGTGATACAATTTAGAACTTAAAGACCAATACTCAAATGTATCATTTTAACAAAAAAATAGAATAAAGAGATTAAAATCAAAGTTGAGCTTGGGGCAGCAAGGTAGCTGGCTCAGTGGATTGAAAGTCAAACTTGAAGATAGGTTCAAATCTGGTCTCATACCTCCTAGTTCTGTGACTCTGGACAAGTCACTTAACCCCCATTGCCTAGGTTTAGCACTCTTCTACCTTGGAACTACTATACATTATTGACTCTAAGATGAAAGGTAAAATTTATTTAAAATTTTTTTAAAGAAACAAAAAATAAACACACAAAGACACTTGGAATTGGTGCGTGGGCAACACACTGAGGTACTCTCCTATGCCTAGGGGGGAAAAAGTTACTGTGATGACTACTATGATAACAAATGCTATTTTTTTCCTTTATTTTCTTCTTTCCTTTAAAGACTATGAAGATGAAGATGTGTTTTGGGGGTATTAAGAGAGGACTTTCCAAGCCTGTTTGGGGCTGCTCATTCACCTGGCACTCAACTCCCACCTGTGCCTCCAAGAAGCTATAACATGAGCAGTGGCCTTATCTTGGTAGACCATCTTGTTAGATGGGATAAACCAGGTTGAGGGTAACTGCTGACCACTAACTCCTTGGTGAGTCAGGGGGTGTGTCTAACCCAAACATATGAAGACTTCCTCCAGCAGAATGAGAATAGTTTTTGTTCCAATGGCCATGAAGGCATCTGAAGCAGGCACTGTGGAGTGCTTAGCACTATGTCCAGACATCAGAGAGGCCAACGTCATCTATTGCATCCCAGATCATCACCCATCATTCTGACTTTTGCCTTTCCTTTGATGAAGGAAGAGTAAGTGAGGACTTTGTGTAACTGTATCTAGACATTACTCAGCAGTGTCATTGGTCTTTTCAAAAATTAAGGAAAAACAAAAACAATATAGGTTTGGAACAGCTTATGCATCTTTCCCTGGAAATTATGAGACATAAGTAATTAATAATAATAGCAGATATAAATATTGTTTAAAATATTTACATGGTGCCTTAAGATTTAGAACCCATTTCGTTGTAGATCATTTCATTTGATCCTCACAACAACCCTGGGAAATAGATGCTATTAATTGCCTTCATTTTACAAAGAAGAAATGGAGATAGAGACATTCCCAGGTTCACAAATTTTAAGCATCTAAGGCAGGGTTTAAATTTGAGGTTTCATGACTCTAAATCCAGCATCTTATTCACTGTAGCATCCAGCTTCCCACAAAGTACAAGTATTTATTTTTTCACAGCAAACTTCCTAGACAAATGGTGTAATTTTTATGATTCTCATTTTATTGGTGATATTCATTTTACATCTGTGGCTTAGAAAGGTTATATGATTTGCCCAAGGTTATGTAATTCTAAAGTATAATAGCTGCAGGTTGAACTTACTTCCAACAACTGAAAATCCTTTTTTAAATATGCACATTTAAATATGCCTTTTGTTATTATTTTGTTTTCAACAAAAGTGTACATCTATCTCTACACTGCCAAAGTACATTTCACAGTTATGTAAAATCCTTTAATATCCTGACTGCAATGAATGTAAACTATCACAACCCATTTTTGTACTTTTCAAATTGCCCTAGATATAAGAACACTTTTCCCCTTACAAAAAATAAGTAAAAGTTAAATTTTTTTGTGTTTACTTCACATATGTTTTCATATTTGTTGCCCATTGATTTCACAAGAATCATAGTATTATATTTTGTTAAATGAATTTATTTTCACTTAATTATCTAAAATATAGGTACTGGTGTATTGCTGTTATATTTTGCTTATGGAACATTTACTATTAGTGTCTAATACTGAGTAGCCAATGTTCTTGTGTTTTATTTGTCATGGTATTTCTTTTCCACTGTGCTCCTTCCTTACTTCCTTCCATCTTAGTTATAACTCTGAAAACAGAAGGGCAAGAAATAGACAAATAGGATTAAATGAGAAATGCTTGAGGTCAAATTTGAACCCAAATTTGAATCCTTTAGAATCTAGTCCTGGAGCTCTATTTACTGTGCACCTTTCTGCTCCCACTGTTGATATTTTTTGACAGTGTAATTCCGTATATTTATCACTTCTGCCTCCTGGATTTTCTGGAAGTTGTCAATCAAAGAACTGGACTTTATGTGACTTGTTATATCCCAAAGTTATTTTAAACCTTGTGAACATCATTGGCAATATCATACTAATTTTCTGACTATAATTTCCAACCACTCTTCCTGCAGCAAGTTACCCTTAATAAGTCTATAATTTTTTCCATGCAGTTCTTTCAATTTCACTCAGCTATTATTAAAAATCTTTGTCTTTCATTATTTGCCTTATTTAAGAACCATAAATTATATCCTCTTTAATTTTAGTCAAAATGATTGTTGGAAATTTACTTTTCTAATAAACCAAACCATTTCAATCAATTGCCTTGATAACATTTTCCTCCCACTAAATCAAGTTAGTTGAATCAACTAGCACAACAGTTTAATGGGGGGGCAAGAAAACGTCTTTTCATAACAATTTGATATTATGTTTCCCTCTCCTAAAATCCATTCTTCCCTTTGAGGTCAGTGAATTTTATTTGTTTCTTTTCTATCTCTGGTGTCCCATTCATCAATAGTGTAAAATATTTAATAGACATGAGAGACTTATAAAAGACAAAGAAAAATCAGTTTCAGATTCCCACAGAATAGATGAAAGTCATTTTCATACTTAGAATGTTTTTTAAAGAAAAGCTTCTTGTTTTAAAACTATTTTGGTGGCCTTTTGCAAGAAGTTCTACTCTACTTCTAAGCTAAACATTCTTCAAGGTTTTTGGGTAAATTAAAATTATAAGAAAGATCATTTAAGTCTTCTAGATTTATGAAATGAATACCTAAGCTTGGACAGCTTACTTCAAATGGGAGCATCACCATCCAGCTAGTCTCCTGCTTTTTTTTAGGTTGTCTCATTTTTAAAGCATACCAAATTAATTTTATTTAACAATATACATTTAAATTCAAGTTTCTATTGTTTTTTGTAGGATTTTCTTCTCTGTATAAAACAGTTCTTTCAACTGATTATGGATTTGAATTTTTTTTTTCAATTTAAGTCCAAGGTAATTGATATATTTCCTGAGACCTAGCCTTTCTATTTAGCTTGTAAAATGAACCTAACCTCACGGTAGCCTTGGATGTCAAGAGTTACTCATATGTCCCTTTTCCTTTCATTAAAATTTGAAGTGTCCTTGTCAAAATAGGAGAAATTAAGCCAGAGAAATCCTGTTTTAGGATGTCTTCCTTGTCCAGATTGCTAGAGGCAGCTGGAATCTCTTGACCAGGTCTTGTTCCTCAGATCACTACAGCTAATCTCCACTCTTGCTCAATGATGAAGTGATCGGGAAGAGCTAAGTTCTCTTAACCTATCTCTTCATTTAATATTTACTAATTCCTTATTAGGAGAGATCCCAGTAATTTTCTGTCAAGAAGACAGACAGACCTTGATCTATACTGGTCCAGGACATTCCTTTTGTGTCTTTGATCAAGGGAGTTAACTGACTACCAATTTGTTGATTCTATTCTGGCTTACTTAATAAGCTTATTTTTCATACTTGGAATTTTATCTTTCGGGAGTTTTGTGACAAGATCTTATTCACTATGATTATTGACCTATTTAAATTGGTAAAAACATTGAACGAATCCATAATTACACATATCTTGGGTAGACACTGTGGGTGTACCCACAATTCATGGAGCAAAAGATTGAACTGAAGGAGAATTAATATATATTACTTTTCAAAAATTACGATGTCCTCAAGATTTGCCTTGAAATTAAAAAAAACATTTAAAAATACTCATTCTTCCAATGATTCCATATAAGCTTGTGGGAAGGTAATATTGATAAATAATAAGCAGGATATGTATAATTCTGAAATGGGTAAATTATGGGGAAGGGAGATATAAAATGGGTAAAATTTGCTCACATAAAAGAGACTTTTATGAAAGTGTTTATAGTGGAAAGAGTAATGGGAAAGTAATATTTGAACCTCACTCATCCAAATTGAATCCAACAGAAGTGTGTGCACTCAATTGGGTATAGAATTCTACCTTATATTCTAGGGAATAAGAGAGGAAAGGGATGAGAAATATGTGAGGAAGGGTGATAGAAGGGAAGATTAAGTGAGGGCAGTGGCCAGAAACAGACTTTTGAGGTAGAATAGGATAAAGATTGAGAGAGATAAATAGAAGAAAATAGGATGAAGGGAAATACATAATTAGTAATCATGTCTGTGAATGTGAATAGAAAGAGCTGTCCCATAAAACATTGTCTAGCATAATGGATTAAAAATGGAATTCAACAGTATATTTTCAATAAGATATAGAAAGAAACACATAGAGTTAAAATAGAGGGCAAGAATAGAATCTATTATACTTCAGCTAAAGAAAAAATGAGTAACAATCATGATATCAAACTAAACAAAAACAGATCTAATTAAGAGTTAATCAAGGAAACTACATGGTAAAACTTAAAAGGTATCAGAGACAATGAAGTAATATTAAAACTTTTCACAGAAAGTTTCTATAGTAAATGCATCATTTCTTAAATATATGGGTAACTGAGTTAAACTTTTGAAAATGAGCACCATTCTTCAATTCATAAATAGTCAAAGGATATGAGTAGACGGTTTTCATAAGAAGAAATAAATCTATTTATTTTCATATGAAAAAATGTTCTATATCATTATTGATTAGAGAAATGCAAATTTAAACAATTCTGATGTACAACCTCAAACTTATCAGAAATGACAAGTGCTGGAGGAAGTGAAAATATAGGTATACTAATAAACTGTCGGTGGAGTTATGAACTGATTCATTCTAGAGGACAACTTGGAATTATGCCCAAAGCTATCAAACTGTACATACTCCTTGACCCAGAAATACTATTACTAAGTCTCCATCCCAGAGAAATCAAATAAAAGGGGAAGGGAACTAAAACCTAAAAAATATTACTAGTAACTTTTTTTTTTCTGGTGGCAAAGGATTGGAAGTAGAGAGAATGCTGATCAGTTGTAGAATGGATAAGCAAGATGTAGCATGTGATTATGATACACTATCATAATATAAGAAAAATTGAACAGGTTGTTTTCTGAAAAACCTGGGAAAACTTATACAAAGTGAAGTGAGCAGAACAAGAACATTGTAGACAGTAACAGCAATGTTGTATGATGAGCTACTGTGAATGACAACTATTCTAAGTAACAGCAATCCTAGAATATTCCAAAGGACTTATGATAAAAACTTCTATGCACCTCCAGTTTGTGTGTTCTATGTTTTCTTTTGCAACATAGTTAAGTAAAAATATTTTTGCATGACTGTACATGTATAATCTTCATCAAATTGCTTGTCTTCTCAAGGAGGTGATTAGGGATAGAGGGATGGAGGAAATTTAGAAATCAAAATTTTAAAAAATGTTATTTTTCCCATGAAATTGAAAAAAAACGGAGAGAGAAAAATGATAAAATCAAGGAAACTATATTTTGCTGAAAGATACTTGACACTGAAGTAATATATCAATACTAATCATATACTTACTAGATGGCATAGCATCCAAATTGTTGAAGGAATAGTAAAATGGGTTATGGGGGGAGCAGAAAATCTATGTAATAGTGTAATTGACAAAATGACTAATCTTTGACTCTGCAAGACCTGAGTTCAAATTTTATTTAAGACTGGTATTAACTGTGTGACCCTGAGTAAGTTACTTAATCTTTGTCCACTTTGAAATCCTCATCTGTAAAATTAGGACAATAATATTATCTACTTCTCCTTGTCTGGGTTATTAGGTAAATAAAATGTTATTTGTAAATTTCTTTAAAACATTTTAAAAACACTAGTCCCTATTACTACTACTACTACTATTGCCACCACTACTACTACTATTACTACCAGAACTACTAGTATCACCACCACCACCACCATTACTACTACTACTACTACTACTACTACTACTACTACTACTACTACTACTACTACTACTCCTTGGTATTACTACTACCTATCTATCACCACTATCACCACCACCACCACCACCATTACTACTACCACCTGGTACTATTACCACCAATACTACCACCATCACTACCACCACCACCACTACTGCTCCACATTTGGATTATTATCTATGGAGGTTATTGTAAAGATCAAATGAAATTATGTCTATAAAATATAAAAATGTTAAGTATACCAAAAAACATTTAGTACAATTTTTAAAAGATGCTGATTCCATCTTTTGTCATTTTTTCCATCCAGTTTTTTATAAAATAGCATCTGAGTCTGAAATTTTCATTGCTGACCTTCAACCTAATAGTTTCTTGCTGATTATATTCCTCAGTTATTCATCTTTGATTTATCTCATCAATTTTAGTACTTTCCTTTGTTGTGTTATCTATTAAAATATAATTTAAATTTATTCCGCTGGGAATTGAACATATGTGAGGATGGAAGAAAAATCCTGATACTTCAAATCTAAATAGAGTTGTCAAGGGCTTTGATCTCCCTTCTGGTCCTCATTTAGTCTATCATATGTCTATCATATGTCAGAATTGATTTAGTGGAGAGAATGTTGTCCTTGGAATATATCAAGATGTAGGTTCCAATGGATACTGTGGTCTTTCCAGCCCGTGTAACTATGTAACACCCTCTTTGAACCTCTGTCTTGTCATCTACATTTTAGATCGAATATCCACACAACAGGGCTATTGTAAGAATCAAATGAGATAATATATAAAAAGTGCTTTGCAAATGTTAAAATACATACTAAATATCAACTGTAACAAATATTTTTTTGAAATCTTTTGTTGACAATTAGATTTCCCTCTCCTTTTTCTTTCTTCTAACCAATTCTATGTAAAAACAGGGCTAAATTATAATGCTACATTCCCTAGAGACTGAGGTTGCCTAAGGGAGAGTTTGTATCAGAGGTATTGGAAGAAAATATTTTTACATTGATTCTTGCTATCTATTTTGAAGCAAAAATTCCTGTGTAAAAGTTACCCAATGTTAATTTTTTAAAGTAGAACTGACTATACTAAATATCAAGCACCTAACCATGAGAAGAGGAGGAAACACAGATCTATGGAAATCGAAAAGAAAGATATGCCCAACCCCTCATGGTACGCTATAATTCTGAGAGAAAATGTAGTAAGCCTGGCTCTGAACTAGTGGGATTAGAACATACTCTACATGTATAAAATCCTTCAAATTGTGACCATTTTACATGGCAGAAAAGGAACTATTGAATCTTGGCTTCATGGTATAATTCTGTGTATTCTTAGTTTACCTCTATAAAATAGTGTAGATCAGAGCTGAGCTTAAAATCAAAGTCTGATAGGTTTAAAGAAGTTCATCTTCTTCCTGTAGTATCCAACCAATGGTTTTATTCACCATTCTAATTACCTAATCATCCATTTAGAGTTCAGAATGTGAACTGCAATGAAAAACTGTTAAAAAAAAACAAACAATGCTAGGCTGTTCTTGACAATTGAATGAAACAACATTTTTTAAGGAACACAGAAATATAATTTTTATTTTTTAACATGCATTATGCTTATGGAGAGAAAATATTTTTAAAGGAAAAGTAGAGGTAAACTTTTTCATGGAAATTCAGAAGATTTTTTGATTTATTCAAGACTTTTGGCAGTTTCAAATTTAAAATTTTGTTATGCTCAATTTTCTCTTCAAAGGTTAAAACATTCCTGTTCACTATAGAAATGTTATCACTAGTGTAACCTGGGTTTCTAGCCAATTATTTTTACAAATTACAAATAAACAAGAAAGAAATAAAATATTTTTGCCTAAAAAATCCTTTTATTATAAAAAAAAGAAAGGGAAAAGAAAAAGTAGCTTTGACAGAACAGGAAAATAATATCCTTTTCTGATGTATAACTATAAGTTTTGTTGGTATTCAAGGAGGATTAGAACCTCTGGAGACAAGGTTTGACTAGAGATTTTTTTTTTCCCAGATTGCATTTCAATAACATCTTGAATGATCTTTTCTGACATTTTGTAATCTATTTTTTCTCCCTCCCTCCCAAAATTCTAACTTCCCCCAAGGTAACAGGTAATAAGATATAGGTTGTACATGTGTTACCATACAATATTTTCATGTCTGTCATGTTGTGAAAACAAGACACATATTGATTACACTAGAGAAAAAAAATCCTGAAGGAAATAAAGTGAAGAATGGAATACTTCAATCCTCATTGAAACTCCATCAGTTCCTTTTATGGTGGAAAATGGCCCTTTTTGTCATGAGTCCCTTAGAGTTGTCTTACATGTTTATATTGCTGATAATTGTCATTAATAGTTGATCATTGTACATTATTGCTGTTATTGTGTATAATGTTCTTTTGATTCTGCTTCTCTACTTTGCATCACTTCTTATGTCTTTCAGAGGTTTTGTTTAGATCATCCTATTCATCATTTCTTATGAAACATTAATATTTCATTATAATCATATATCACAACTTGTTCAGCCATTCCCCATTTGAGGGAAATACCTTCATTTTCTTATTATTTGTCACCACAAAAGTGCTACATATTTTTTGTACAAGTAGGTCCTTCTTTCCCTTTTATTTCATCTATCTAAGATACAGATTGGATATTTTTGGGTCAGAGGGTATGTATAATTTAATGGTCCTTTGGGCATAGTTCCAAATCCCAAATTCTTCAAAATGGTTTTAGCAGTTTAAAACTCCACCAACAGTATATTAGTGTCCCAAATTCCCCACGTCCTCTCCCACACTTATTATTTCCTTTTTTGTCATATTAGTCAGTCTGATAGATGTGACATAGTATCTCTGATTTGCCTTAATTTATATTTCTCTAATTAATAGCAGCATTTTTCCATAAGATTAAAGATAGTTTTAATTTCTTCAGCTGAGAACTGACTGTTTGTAACCTTTGACCATTTGTCAATTGGAAATGCCTTCTTTTCCTATAAGTTTGAATCAATTCTCCATATATTTAATAAATGAGGCTTTTGTCAGAGACAAGTGCCATCCCCCCCACCCCCAGTTTATTGTTTGCCTTCTAATGTTGGTTACATTCGTTTTGTTTGGGCAAATCTTTTTAATTTAATGTAATCAAAGTTACCTATTTTACATCTTGAAGTGTTTATGTTTCATTTAGTCAAAAATTCTTTCCTTATCCATAGTTTCAATAGATAAACTATTGTGTGCTAACCTAATTTATTCATGGTACTGCCCTTTATTTCTAAATTATATATACTCAGCCTTGGTATGTAATAAGATATTCATGTATGTCTAGTTTCTGCCATATTATTTTCCAGTTTTTCCAACAGTTTTATTAAATAGTAAGAGCTTCTAAAAGCTGGATTCTTTGGGTTTGTCAATAATTAGGTTACACTTTTGCTTCTTGTATATGTACTATGAATGATATAGGCAGGAACTTCTTATACTGTAAGGGTCCTGGATTGAGAGTACTGGAGAACTGAGTTCTGGATTTGAAAAACAGCTTTACTACATATTAGCTGTTTGACCTTGATCAAATTTCTTGGGACTCATCTTCAAAATGAAGGTTCAGATTATTTTTTAAAGTCCTTTGATGCTTAATTCTAAAGATGAAGGATTATTTTTGTTGTTATTGTTGTTGCTGCTTATATTCCTGAGAAAATTTGAAAAGATATTATTTGTTTTAAACCCTTGTACTTGGGTGTATTGTCTCATTGGTGGAAGATTGGTAAGGGTGGGCAATGGGGGTCAAGTGACCTTCCCAGGGTCACACAGCTGGGAAGTGGCTGAGGCCGGGTTTGAACCCAGGACCTCCTGTCTCTAGGCCTGACTCACACTCCACTGAGCTACCCAGCTGCCCCCTGAAAAGATATTATTAATGGAAACCATGGGAATTTTTAGAAAGGAAAACAATGATTAAAAGCCAGACTTCCTTTATCATAAATAGTACCTATTAAAGTAAATTCTATCCTCTTTTGATAGAACAATTAAATGAATAGATTATGAGAATTCTATAACAACACCATAATTAGATGTCTTTAAACCATACAACCAAGTCTTCCATGTGATTCTTATAGATGATATACTGTTATTTATGCTAGATAATTTTATGATTGAAGAAGAACTTATGAATTGTTGATATACCTCAGCCTCAAGATACATAACTAATGGATCGATATGGAGGTCTGGGCTTGACTCTCTGTTCTTGTTTGAAAGTAAAACTGCTGATATGAAAGCTTACAGTAATTTCTTGTCTTTAGACTTAGAACCAAATAAAATAAAATTTATTAGAGTTATATATGTAGTTAAAATATCAAACATACAGTTTGGGAATATTGATAATACGAATGTATTCATTTTTATGAATTATATCCTACATAATGCTGTATTAAATTATTTCCATTAAAATACAAAATAAGAATTAGAATGAGTTAAACATGGGCTATTAATATTTTTAAAAATTGGTCATCATGAATGGTACAATAACCATTTTGCTTTCAGAGATTATGGGATTTCATCAGGAACTATGTGAATAAATATGCTTCAGTCAATTTAAGTTTTATTAAAACAATGCCTTTAAAAAAAAACCTTTACCTTCCATCTTAGAATAAATACTGTCTATTGGTTCCAGTGTAAAGTCATGCAGCTAGGAAATATCTGAGGCCAAATCTAAATCCAGGACCTCCTGTCTCTGGACCTGGCTTTAAATACACTGAGCCACCTAACTGCCTCCACTTCTTTAGTTCTTAAAGATAACAATTATAAATAGACATTCAATATTTTCATTTTCTACCCCCCAATAAGTTGCTGTGCATTCAACTCTGGAAACTACTATTTTACAGCACTTTTTTCCTAATCTTTAAGTTGCCCTAGAGAAGGACAAAGCCAACTGTGGCTGATTATTTTCTGATCCTTTAATCACGGTTTCCTAATCACAGGCCATTAACTTAGAAATTGAGTATGTTGTACCCAATGGTTAAATTTAATACATTCCTAACCCATTCCATCCCCTACTCATCAGCAAGTGTTCAAAGCATTTTTTTTATTTTTGCTGCAAAAAAATTTAGTAATTGTGATTCAATATTAAGGTAAAAATTGATAGGTTTCCTTATATTTTCAAGGGGTTCCCTATCCTAATGAACTCAAAGGAACAGGCAGTCTGATGGAAATGTAACCTATGATGAGCAGAAAATTTGATGATCTATTCAGGACCATTATTCATTTATCATTGATAAGCAATAAAATGCTTATGCAAGACATGATATTTTTTAAAGTCCTCTAAGTGTTTGAAGCTTCACAGTTTAATAAATGAATGTTCAGTAGAATGATTAATGATTTTATAGAATAGGTTTTCAACATTTTAAACAATTATGTTTTCTAATATATAAATTACATTATGCATTGGATAATTAATTGTTTACTATCTGTTTTAAAACAATAGGTAAAAAGTAAAGACACTTATTGGATAATTTATTATTTTATCACATTATTTTAAATAATGGTTACAATGGAAATGAAAAGCTATGAACTCATTCACTTTCTTCATTAATATTCCCTTTCTCCTGTAGCTTTTACTTAGCCAACAAGAAGTAATTTGTGGAAGTTGTAAAAGACAAATTAAGACTTTATGTCACTGGAGGAGGGGAACCTAACAAAGCCATTCCCAAAGTGGAATGGGCTGCCTATGAGACTGGTGGGATTCCTCTCTTTGTGCACTAGAGACTAGACCATAACTTTTTGAATATAACAGATTCCTTTACTTTATGAGTTGAAGTAGAACACTATGGTTCATTCTAATTTCAAAGAGAAAGAACCCTCCATAATGAAACTTCCGTACTTAGCTTAATTACTTAGCAGAATATCCTGCTATTCTATTTTAATATTGAAGAATGCTACTAATTTGTTGTGAACAAAGAATAAGAGTGTACCTTAGGTGGAAAGAGCTACCAGTTAGGTTTTCTTAGCAAGCTAATGAATTTATTTTCATTTCAGGTTTCTACTCTATTTTACCTACAGTCTTAACAATCCACTGATATGTTAGATTCTCCCTGTGTTCTCTAGAATTACAAACTGATCAATTTCCTAACGTAGTTGTAAAATATTTAATGTTTTAAATTATACTTAAAAAGAGAGAGAGACTAGTACTGGGAAATGACATCAATGTAAAAAAAAAGCATCCCATCTATCTATCCCTCTATCCATCCATCCATCCATCTATCCTACTATCTGTCTGTCTGTGTATCCATCTATCTATCTATCTATCTATCTATCTATCTATCTATCTATCTATCTCTAAGGCATTGGTCTCTCAAAGATACCAACTCTAGTACTCTTATTCTATGATATCTGAAGAATCAAGCATATAAAGAACTTGATGGACACTAAAATTATTTAGTAAGAAGGCATATATATATGTATGTGTGTTTATGTATATATGTATATGTATGTAATACATACATATGACTATATAATATCTTAAACCTTATGTTCTCTCTTAGAGTATTGGTTCCAAGACAGAAGGGTAGTAAGGATTAGACAACCAGGGTTAAGTGACTTGCTGAGAGTCACATAGCTAGGACTTGTCTGGGACCACATTTGATCTCAAGACCTCCAGTCTCCAGGTCTGGCTTTTTATCCATTGAGCCACCTAGTTGACCTGAGGGCTTCAATATTTCAAAGAGTTTTGATTGCATCAATACAGATGCATAATCCCTTACACACACACACACACACACACATATTTGACACTTGTTAACCAATACTAAAAGTCTTATATTTGGAATCAGAGGTCCTGAGATAAGATTTTGGCTTCAGTTATAGCAGATGATGTATAAGATCTATAATGAATTTAGAGCCTGATCCTCTTATCTACAATTGTGCTGTCAAACTCAAATAGAAATGGTGGCCACTAAATCATACTTAAAGATCCCTATGGTTGAAAATTAACTTAGTAAACCATATAATTTATATTTTATTTACATTTCTTTTCAGATCATTTAAAATTGTGAGAGGAATATTGCAATTGTCTCCCACAATTGTATCCTTATCTTTGTTTTCTTGCAATTTGATACTTCTTTTCCATGTGAATTTAGATGTTAAGGAATTTAGAGCATGTCATTTTAATGCTGGTGTTATTTTTCCGACCGTGGTTCCTTTCAATATAGTGTAGTTCTCTTGTTTAATGATTTATATTTGCTTATCTCCTTATATTTTGTTTTGTTTTGTCTCATAGCATGATTATAGCTGTAGGTTTTATCTTTTAATTCATGTCATGCATAGTATGTTTTTCTTTTCTTCCACTCACTTTTTATTCTGTGAGTGACTGGGTTTTATTGGTATATTTCTAATAAGGAACAGATTGTGAGTTTTGCCTTCTTGTCCAATCTGTCACTTTTTTCCCTCCTTTTTTATTGGATAGTTTAATCCATTCTTACAGGGAGACAAACAGGAGTTATTTTATTCCCTTCCTTGTTATTCTTGATTTGATTTAGATAAATCACACATTTTTTTTCCACCTTCCTTGCATTTCCCCTTTTACTCACTCTTATATTCTTTAAAATAATCTTATATTGCATTCCCATCTGCATTTTTTGGTGAGTAACAATTATATTCTTGTCTTATTCAAATTTATTTTCCTTTATATATAAAGACCTGTCCTGGCTAATTGCAAAATTTGTTATTAGTCATCAGAACTGTTAAATTTAAGCACCTTTTGTCTTAGTTTACAGCATAATGTATTTTATTGGCGGTTTGTTTCCTGTGTTCAGAAGTTCTTGAATGTTTTCTTATATTATTACATGCATTTTAGTGTTCAGGTTTTTTAGACTTGCCAAAATTTTCTGGAAGATCCAGTTTCCTTAAGTTCTATCTATATATGTCTTATAAATTGGTATATTTTTATTCTAAGTCATCTTTTCAGTGAATACTTTTTTTCCTCCTTCTAGATGGTCCTCTCTTGTTTCTTTGTATCCTTAGTAGTTGTTATTTATTTTGATTTTTTTGGTGATGTTTGCCATTGAGGTTCTGAAGTTTTTTTCTGCTAATTATTTTTTGCAGACCAAATATTCTATTTTTTTAATTTTTATTTCCTTTTTAAACAATTTCCATTTTTAATCATCTGTTGTGTTTCCATTCTTTCATGTGAATCCACAGATGCTCTGTCTCATAGGATGTTGATCATTTTCCTTTGTTTTATAATATTCTTTCATAGATATCAAGAATTACTAAGCTGACCTAGAGGGCGTATTGCCTCTTCTTACTATTATCTTCCCTGCCATTTTACCTGTTTGTACTGAAAATCTTTAACTGAGTTTTCTTTCATCTTAAATTTTTGATAATTCTAATCTTTCTTTTATATTCTGATATTATTAATCTTTAACTCTGTACTTTAATTGCATTTTCCTGACAGAAATTCAAGGATGTGTCCATCTCTTCCCACTATGAGCAAGCCTGACTTTCACCAGCTTCAACCTCTGCCTCAAGTAACTTCTTGGACAGGGTGGAGGGGAATTGGTACTAGTTGGATATTGTTCATGGTTGGACAGACTGAATTGAAATTGAATTGACAATCCTTCCTAATCTACCTATTCAATTCCATCCCAATTAAATTACTAAAAAATATAATGTTGAACTAGAAAAATAATAACAAACCGATTTGGAAGAACAAAAGGTCAAGAATATCAAAGGAATTAATGGAAAAAATATTAAGGAAACAGATCTAGTATTTTACAGATACTAAAAATCTGTAAAAACAGATTTTTAACTGTATAAAGCAGATAGAAGTCAATTTTAATTCAGGTAAGTTGAGCATATGACAAACTGCACATCCTGACACTTTTCCTCAGTTGCCTCTGTTCTTTAATAAATTAGCTGAGAATTAGTGAAATATATGGTGACATCACATTGCAATCCCATCCAGAGTATACTTTTCCTTTTTAATCATTATTTATGGCATAAAGAAAAAGGATGAGGTCAGAACTGAGTTCTTTTGAAAGTCTGTTGACTGAGCCTATGCAACTGATGAGATAGAGTGAAATCCAGCCACAAAACAGGTTTGATGTAGGAATTTGAGAGAACCAATCAAATCCTATCTCCAAATGTGGACTATTTTATGTTGTCATATTGTTATTTTTGACATATTGATGTAATTTTTAAAAACATTTATTAATATTTATTTTTTAGAAAAGTTAACATGGTTACATAATTCATGCTCTTACTTTCCCCTTTGCCCCCCAAGCTCTGTCCCCCCCCCCCATGGCTGATGTGTATTTCCACTGGTTTTAACATGTGTCATTGATCAAGACCTATTTCCAAATTGTTCATAGTTGCATTAGTGTGGTAGTTTTGAGTCTACATCCCCACTCATGTCTGCCTCAAACCATGTGTTCAAACAGTTATTTTTCTTCTATTTCCACTCCTATAGTTCTTCCTCTGAATGTGGGTAGTGTTCTTTTCCATAAGTCCCTCAGTACTGATGCAATTTTGATAATCATTTTCTGACATTTTGTGATCCATGTTATCTCCTTCCCAACCCTTCCCTCCTACCTGAGAAGGTAGCTAATATAATATGGGTTATACATAAGTTATCTTACAATACATATTTCCATATTTGTCACAACATATCACGTATAATAAAGATAAATTCATGAAGAAGATTAGAAAAGAATGGTATGCTTCAATCTGCATTCAGACTCCCAACAGTTCCTTCTCTGGTAGAAGATAAGCCTTTTTCATCACAGATCCCTTGGCATTATGCTGGATCCTTGCATTATTGATAATAGTTGAATTATTTACAACTGATCATCATAAATTTTTGTTGTTACTGTGTAGACATTCTCCTGGTTCCAGTCTCTACTCTATATCACTTCATATGAGTCTCTGTTGCTTTGTTCTGTTCTTGTGATCATATTATTTGTCATCTCTTATGGCACAATAGTATTCTATAACAATCATATATTACAACTTGTTCAGCCATTCTCCAGGTAATGAATATCCCTTCAGTTTCTAATTCTTTCCCAACACAAAAAGATCATCCATATGTATTATCCTCCCTCTTATTGTTTTTCTTCAAATCACCTGTGGGAAACTAGATGGATAATATAAGTTATCTATTGTTTTATAATTGCAGTTAGTTGCAATTAATCAGAATTTCCAAATTCTGGGAATATCAAAGTGCTTAGCTCAATTCAAATCTCTATCAAGAGTTTGTTAGCATACCTATGTTCCTTTGGCCATTTTTACATTAATTGTTTACCTTTTGCCTATTTTCCCAATTTGCTGGGTATGATGTTGACCATTAAAGCTTATTGATTCATATTTTTCTTATTAGCAATCAGATATAATTTTTCATATGATTGTTAATAATTTGTAATTCTTCTTTTGAGTATGTCCCCATCCTGTGATGACATGTGCCTTTGGGACTGTCTATTTTATAAATTTGGGTTTCATTCCTTATACATCCTTCATATAAATTCTTTTTATCAGAAACATTTGATGGTCAGCTATTTTTTCCCTAAATGAAAAGTTTGCCTTCTGCATTTCTACTCCCACATTTCTTTTTCTTGATGTGAATAGCATTCCTTCTCATAAGTCCCTTGGGTTTATCCTGTTTCCATCCATTGTTATCAGTAGTAAAGTCGATTGCATATGATTGTCCCAGGTTTCAGTTTTTGAGTACAATATTCTCCTGGTTCTCCTCATTTCACTAAGCATCAATTCATGGAGGTCTTTCCAGCTCATATTGAAATCAAGTAGTTTGTCATTCCTTATTGCACAGTAGTATTCCATCACTACCATATACCACAATTTGTTTAGCCATTCCCCATTCAAGGGATGTCCCCTCATTTTCCAATTTATTTTATTTTATTTTTTATTTTTTATTTTATTAGACATTTATTAATATTTGTTTTTAATCTGTTTACATACTTTATGCCCCTACTTTCCCCTTCACCCCCCGCTCTTCCCCCACCCATGGCCAACGCACATTTCCACTGGTTGTAACATGTGTCCTTGTTCAGGGTCTATTTCCCATTCATGTCCGCCTCAGTCCATGCATTCATGCAATTGTTTATCTTATATGTTTCCTCTCCTGCAGTCCTTCCTCTGAATGTGGGTAGCATCTTTACCATAAATCCCTCAGAGCTGTCCTATGTCATTGCAGTGCTGCTGGTACAGGAGCCCATTACATTTGATTTTACCATAGTATATCAGTCTCTGTGTACAATGTTCTTCTGGCTCTGCTCCTTTCGCTCTGCATCACTTCCTGGAGGTCTCTCCAATTTGCATGAAATTCCTCCAGTTTATTATTCCTTTTAGCACAATAGTATTCCATCACCCGCATATACCACAGTTTGTTCAGCCATTCCCCAATTGAAGGACATACCCTCCTTTTCCAGTTTGTTGCCACTACAAAAAGCGCAGCTATAAATATTTTCGTACAAGTCTGTTTATCTATGATCTGTTTGGGGTACAAACCCAACACTCGTATGGCTGGATCAAAGGGCAGGCAGTCTTTTATAGCCCTTTGGGCATAGTTCCAAATTGCCAGCCAGAATGGCCGGATTATTTCACAACTCCACCAGCAATGCATCAATGTCCCGATTTTGCCACATCCCCTCCAACATTCATTACTCTCCCCTTCTTTCATTTTAGCCAATCTGCTATGTGTGAGGTGATACCTCAGAGTTGTTTTGATTTGCATTTCTCTAATTATTAGAGATTTAGAGCACTTTCTCATGTGCTTTTTGATACTTTTGATTTCTTTATCTGAAAATTGCCTATTCATGTCTCTTGCCCATTTATCAATTGGGGAATGGCTTGATTTTTTATACAATTGCTTTAACTCCTTGTATATTTGAGTGATTAGACCCCTGTCAGAGTTTTTCGTTATAAAGATATTTTCCCAATTTGTTGTTTCCCTTCTGATTTTGACTACATTGTTTTTGTTTGTACAAAAGCTTTTTAGCTTAATATAATCAAAACCATTAAATTTACATTTTGTAATTTCTCTAACTCTTGCTTGGTTTTAAAATCTTTCCTTTTCCAGAGATCTGACAAGTATACTATTCTGTGTTCACTTAACTTATTTATAGTTTCCCTCTTTATATTCAAGTCATTGACCAATTCTGAATTTATCTTGGTGTAGGGTGTGAGATGTTGATCTAAACCTAATCTCTCCCATATTGTTTTCCAAATTTCCCAGCAGTTTTTGTCAAATAGTGGGTTCATGTCCCAAAAGTTGGGCTCTTTGGGTTTATCATACACTGTCTTGCTGACATCATTAACCCCAAGTCTATTCCACTGATCCTCCCTTCTATCTCTTAGCCAGTACCATATTGTTTTGATGACTGCTGCTTTATAGTATAGTTTAATATCTGGTACTGCTAGGACCCCTTCCTTCACATTTTTTTTCATTATTTCCTTTGATATTCTTGATCTTTTGTTATTCCAAATGAAATTTGTTATAGTTTTTCCTAATTCAGTCAAGAAGTTTTTTGGTAATTTGATAGGTATGGCACTAAATAGGTAAATTAATTTGGGTAGGATGTTCATTTTTATTATGTTAGCTCGTCCTACCCATGAACAGTTAATGGCTTTCCAATTGTTGAGGTCCAGTTTTATTTGTTTGGAAAGTGTTTTGTAGTTGTTTTCGTATAATAGCTGTGTTTGTTTTGTTAGATTGATTCCCAAGTATTTTATATTGTCTAGGGTGATTTTAAATGGTGTTTCTCTTTCTACCTCTTGCTGCTCTAATGTGTTGGAAATGTATAGAAATGCTGATGATTTATGTGCATTTATTTTGTATCCTGCCACTTTGCTAAAGTTGTTGATTATTTCTACCAGCCTCTTAGTTGATTCTCTAGGATTTTTTAAGTAGACCATCATATCATCTGCAAAGAGTGATAGCTTAGTCTCCTCCTTGCCTATTTTGATACCTTCAATTTCTTTTTCTTCTCTAATTGCAACTGCTAGTGTTTCTAGTACAATGTTGAATAATAGAGGTGATAATGGGCATCCTTGTTTCACTCCTGATCTTATTGGAAAGGCTTCTAATTTATCCCCATTGCATATAATGCTTGTTGATGGTTTTAGGTATATATTGTTTATTATTTTTAGGAAGGGTCCTTCTATTCCTATACTTTTCAATGTTTTCAATAGGAATGGATGCTGTATTTTGTCGCAATTTTTTTGTCACCACAAAGAGTACAACTATGAAAATTTTTATACAAATATTTTTCATTATTATATTTTTGGGTTACAAACCTAGTAGTGGTATTGCTAGATTAGAGGGTATGCTTACTTTTAAAGGCCTTTGGGCACAGTTCCAAATTATCTTCCTTCTTTATTTCCATAAAGCCATACCTTACCCTTTTTATACACCAAAGAACATAGAATCATCAAATTAGAAATGTAACGTAAAAGTAATGTAATCTTATAGAGATTATTTATTTCAATCATTTCATTTTACAAATGAAGAAATTGAGGCTCAAAAAGGTATAATGTCATGTCCAAGATCACAATATTAAGAGGTAACAATGAGAAGAATGAAACAAATGCTTTGATTCCAGGATTCTTCACATTATGTCTTTATACTACATTGCTTTTCAAGATACTCATAATTATCTTTTAAAGTGACCAAAGAATATCTCATTTTTCAAATGAGGAAAGTGACATGTTCAAAGTCTAATAGCTAGAGTTATAAAATTGGGCATCCTATTTACCAACCCCTTACATCTTTCTTTCCCATACATCTAGGGGAAATTTTTATTTCCCGAAGTCGAGGGGTCATTTTCTTTGATAGTCTCCAAAGTCAAAAATTAGTATCATCTTTTTTTGAGCAGTGTCATTGTTTGCTAGAACTCTTTACAAAGACAAAATAAATTTAGTGAGATGAAAGAAATGTGACTTGTCACAAGTTAAATTGCAAACCTTATTGAAAATAAGTATCAATAGGGAGCCTGAGGTAGTGGGGAACTATGTGCTTTTCAAATCAAGAAGGTGATACTCTTTAAATCATGTTTCACATTTTGTCAAAAGTCAGGATGTCTTTCTAAATCACAGTAAAACCTTTTTTGCTATTTTGATAGAAAGCGCTATGCAGCTTATAAATCAGATAAAACTATCGTGTCAAGGCAGCCCACATCCCTGTTCTAAGTATCTAGTATGCTGTTCAAGAAGTGAAGAATATCATCAATCTTCAAAATATACTGTGTAGTCAGATAAATTCTTGATACCTAATTCTCCATGTCTGTCCGATTTTTCATCCCAGACATGTTAGCAGTACTATTAGCAAAAATAATATCTAAAACATTTCCCCTACCGTGAACACAGACATTGCCATTTTTTGCAAACTCCTTTCAAAACATATTCACATATCCTAACTCCATCCCCAAAATTTCAGATAAAAATCATTAGATTTGATCAGAGAGGCAAGCAAATCCCAAGGGTGAGCTAAGACACAGCTGTCGTAATGGCCTGCAGTCTGGATTCCAATTAGGATACTAGAAATAATTACTAAGGGCATAGTCTGCTTTAATTCCATAATGATTTCTCAGAATCTCTTTTATTCTCTTACATAGCTACTGATTAAGCACGAAATATGAATTTAACGAATTAGAATTAGACCTTAACAATGGCACTTCCAATACCTACCATTATGTGTTGCATCTGAAACAAAACAGGGAGAGGACAATAGACCATTTCTGATATTTTTCTGGGGATCCTATAGTACTTGGTACATTACTCATTTGCCTGAGAAGTCTTTTCTCATATTAATCATTTCTAGACCATGACCCATTACACCTGCATTCTAGATATTTTATCCTATAAGTTATGTTTCAACAGTGCATAAGATTTGGAATACTTTTTATTGCATTTTATTTTTTTACATATTGATACAATTTTTATAATCATTTTCTGATATTTTACAGTCCATATTTTCTCCTCCTCCCCCTCCTCAACCCTCCCTGAGATAACAGATAATATGATGCAGCTTATTCATGTGCTGCCCTGCAATACATGTTTCCATGTTTATCATTTTGTGAAAGAAGACCCACAATACTTTTACAAGGAAAAAAAAAACCTCAGGAAGAAGATGAAGTGAAAAATGATTTGCTTCAATCTTCATTGAGACTTCATCAGTTTCTTCTGTGGGGGTAGATAAAATGTTGAAATAATTTTAAATGAAGAAACAAAACTGAACTTTTAAAATGTAATTCCCATTAATGACAGAATTATCAAATTCTTAATGAATGGGAAGAGGTTATCATTTCATTTCCAGAGCTACATACACATACACACATACACACATACATATATATATAATAAAATTTTATTTAAATATAAATATTTTATGTTATAAACATGAATAATAAATATTCTCTCATATCCAAAATAAAAAAAATAAAAACTAATTAATTACAAACTAATTGGTTGCCAACTGAATTTATTTGTTTTGGGGCCTCAGTTTCCTTATGCCGAAAATAATGAATGCATTTATTTTAATACACAAACTTATAAATCAAACTACATTCAATGGATTTTTTTAGTGAAGGGATTGGTCTAGACCAGTGATTCCCTAAGTGGGCACTACTGCCCCCTGGTGGGCGCTGCAGCGATCCAGGAAAGTGGTGATGGCCACAGGTGCATTTATCTTTCCTATTAATTGCTATTAAAATGGAAAAAAAATTAATTTCCAGGGGGCTAAGTAATAATTTTTCTGGAAAGAGGGTGGTACACCAAAAAAGTTTAGGAACCACTAGTAGATAGTCTTAGTATTAAGGTTCCTTCCAGCCTAACAATGTATCATCAGTATGTAGGATTAAGCACCAAAATATATACATCATAATATGCAAGCCTAACTTCTTATTTTACAAAAGATAAAATTGAATTCCTAAGAAACTAAACAACTTGTTCAAAATCACATAGATAGTAATAGAGCCAAGGATCCTAGAAATTACTATTGTTAATTATAATTTAATAATTTTTACTGACAATAATAAAAATCAACCTAAATGTGTTAAGTAGCCAATAATTTCTCAAAAGATATTTAACAAATCTAATTGGCATAATTAATTTGAATATGGATTATGCTAATGAATTGGATTTATACTACTTGATTGAAAAGTTATGAATATTGAAGTTTTACCATTTTAATGATATTCTGAAAGTAGATAAAATTTATTTTAGGATCTTTCTATTTTTACATTTCTAATATAGCTTCTCCAAAAAAAATTTCTTTCCTGAATAATGATATTAACCTCACTTTCCTCTTTCTCTTCCATAGTTTTTGTTTGGATTTGTTTTCTCACAATACACTGTCCAAATCTGATAATACAATGAAGCCTAAAGGCATGAAGGCATGAAGAGACTGTTTGCTATGTGACAGCCAGACAGTTAGTAGAGTTGCCAGTCGGGGATCTGGACTTAATTGGCCAAATCTTGCCCTCAATTAAAATCACGCTGAAGTAAATGGAAATTGCTTGTAACTGAGGGCAAAATTGAATGCAGTATATATTGATGTGCCCAGTTCATTACTGTAAATCAACTTTGTGCACCCGAAAATAAAGGAGATAGCAATTTTTACCAGGTGAAGCAATAGACTAAGCCATAGGAATTAACTAACCAGTGGAGAATATTAACATCAACATTACTCTTTAAAAGACTGAAATATGCAATTTCCAGAAATGGAAAAGAGATGCCTACCTAATACATATATGTGTTATATATGTACATACATATATAAAATTTATATTTTATATTTGTACATAGTTGTAGATAAATATAAAATTTTGCTTTAAATAGAATTACAGATTGCCCCCATACCTATATATGTCAGTATAAATACATTTTTCACTATAGAGTGTGTGTGTGTGTGTGTGTGTGTGTGTGTGTGTGTGTGTGTGTCTACTCTGCCCTGAAAGCACCCAGATTCAAATCTTGATTCTGATATTTGTTAGTTTTGTTACAAGAACAAATCATTATTTTTCCTGGGATGGAGGATGATGAAAAGAGACAGAGAAAGACAGAGACAGAGCCGGCCAGAGGGATAGATAGAGATAGAGAGACAGAAATACAGAAACACAAAGAAACAGGCAAAGAGAAAGAAGCTGAGACATAGCCAGAGTGTGAAACAGAAATAGCGAGAGAGAGAATGAGAGAGAACAAAAACATACTTTCTTTAGGCTTACAATATCCTCAGTTGTCTCCATACAAGAAAGGCAACAACCCATTATTATATCCATGAGAGTAATGTAGGAGTTGGACAGGTTGTTGGACTATTTATTTAAAGAGAACTAGTTATAAATGAGGAACAGCTGGAGTGTGCTTTGATACCCACACAATATTGAGAGAATCACATATTCTCTGTCAAATTTACTACATCATCATCTGTATCATGTTTAATGAAAATCTTGAAGGGGATTAAATGAAAGACATGAACAAGAGCGGAGGATGAGCAGGTATGGATTTATTGTAATGAGAGGGACTACCTACAATGAAGAGACCACTGGTCTATTGCTGGATGAAAGTATAAAAAGGAGAATTACCCTGCTATTCCCTGCCCAGAGTAAGATTGTTTTTGTGCTGTTTAAGGTATTTTAATTTTTTTTAAGTTCTAAATAAGCAGATTTGAAGATTGAACTTTATGGTCCCATCTAGCTTGAAATTTTTGATCCTATCACCAAAAATCCTGTAATTTTGTGAAAAAGACATTTTGAAGAGTAGTTCTTAGGCTAAACATCTTTATTTTGTTATTCATTCTTTTGAGATGCACATATACATGAATAAGAAATAATTATTTCATAATTTATAATTTTATTTTTTCTTAAAATAATTAGTGGGTCTAACTAATTTCATCTTGCCAATTACAAATCAGTAAATGACTTATTTTTGAGAGGTATAATAAAGTTTTTTGACTATTAAGGTTCCACTGAGTGCATCTCAAAAGGCAATTTGCTAAGGAGACTCTAGTGACCTGCAGTCATTAAATGCCCTTCCCTAAAGCTTATCAAATGACTGCCATTCCACTGGTAGAATCAGGTACATTTTGTTACTTGATGGCTATGTTACAATGAAGTGTTTTCCTCCTGATTGTTGACTCTAATTGTTTTCACTCTATTTTCCTTAGATTTATAGACAAGGCGGCAGGTGGCCAAGAATCCCTTAATGCAGCACTACATTTATTTTCAAAGTAAATGGTTTTGTTCGTTTGTTTTTTTCTGTACAATGAAATAGTTTTAGTAATCTCCTATGATGATACTTTAAAGATTAGATCATAAAATTTATTGATTGGAAAAAACCCATTAACTATGCTTTGGTATTATAAAGGATCCTAATTACCTACTAAATACTAATTATTGTTGGTTAATGACATCATACCTAGATATATACCATGGATCTTACGATGTTCTTTAAATAATTTAAATACACCAAAGTTTCTAATTTCTTTACAAAATATGTATTTATTTACTATTATTTCTAATTAATTGAAGTACTAAAATGTCCTGACAAATATTTAATATCATCATTAACATTATCATCATTATTATTCTCATAAATGATAGATGAAATGTTAATAAGCAAGTGATGTGAGCAAAGTTTGGATTTTTGTAATATGCAATATCAATATTAGTGGATTTCTTATAAAAATTGATGAGCCAGAAGAAATGTCAAGGGATTGAAAAGGCATCAATCAATCAAAAAATATTTACTAAATACTTATTTTGTATGTGATACTGAGGTAGACTTTTGGTAAACAGACAAAACCAAGGTCATTGTCCTCAAGGATCTTATATTATTGGGAAAGTGGTAGGAAGAGAGTCTCTCTCCCTCTCTCATCTTCCTTCCTTCTCTTTCTATCTCTCTCACATGTACAGTGCACACACGTATACACACACAAGCACACACACACACACACACAGTTTCCCCTTTTTTCTGTAATATTCTTTTTTTCTCCATTTTTCTGTCTCTGTATGTGTTTCTCTCTGTCCCTCCTTCCTTCTTTGCCTGGACTTAGTGTGAGGACATTAATTCGAATATGGCCCTAGATACTTAGTTGCTCTATGATGCTGGGCAAGTCATTTAATCTCTTTCTGTCTCAATTTTCTCTCCTATATTATCATCATCATCATAACAAAAAACTCCTAAAGCTGTTGTAAGGCTAAAATGAGATAATAATGGTATGGCACTTAGCTCAATTCTTGGCACACACGTGTAATTTAATGTTATTTTATCTATGAGTGTATGGATATGTACACACATACCTACACACAAGCACTTACATGTATGTGACTATGTACAAAATAAATTCCAGTCCCAAAGACCATTGGTATAAAACTCTCTCCTTATTGGTAGAGATAGATTTTTGACCTTTTTGAGGGGTGAAGTGGCAAAAAAAGCTCTTCAGTTTTCTTCAAGTTTTCATCAAGGCTCTTCAGTTCTCTTCAAACTTCAAACTGCTTTGATGCTTTTGACTTCCACTTTGTAGAGGGAAGTTAGAGGCTGACAATACTACTTTAGGTTGCTGAAGGTGAATACTCAGGGAAAACATGAGAAAAGCTAGCATTTTCCATCATGTCCTTATCACCAATGCGCTACACTAGAAACTTTGAGGAATTCTCCTTGAGTGTGATCCAAGAATTTCTCAGTTGATCTGTTACCTTACTCTTCATGGGAGAGCTCCTCTACTCTGTATTGTGTAATATATATTTTCCTATTTATACTTACTCTGATTTATATTTTGCTCCTAATTGGAATAAATGGGTTTCTTGGCTAATATTCACTGTGGAACTAACATTTGGTGGGAAAGGGGTCAAATCCTGGATATAAAGCTTGGAGTCCTTCTCCTCAATAATAAAAGCAATCAGAGTGGAGTTTGAACCTTATCACATTTGCTTGACCAACAGTATTTAAAGGAGCAGAGAGATATAATCCCAGCCTGGGACCCCTTTTATATGAGGAGGGCATAGTGATGTCTAGCCTCGTCTTCCTGATTCCTTTCCTGGCAGGAACTAAAATCTTTTGATAAGGATGAGGGTGAGAAAAGACTAGAAAATTCTCTATTCTGTCTTATCTTCTAGTCACACAATGACACCTCCAAACTACAGTTTAGAAATAGTCCTTACTTATGAGAAAGAACTCTATCAACATCCAGAGTAAGAACTGTGGGAGAAAAAATGCAGAAGAAAAACACATTACTTGCTTCTATGGGTAGATGATTGGGGGTTTTGGTTTTAAAAGATCACTCTGTTACAAATATGAACAACATGGAAATAGGTTTTGAGCAATAATACATGTATAGGCAAGTAGAATTGTTCAACAGCTCTGGGAGAGGGGCAAGAAGAGGGGAGGGAGAGAACATAAATCATGTAACCATGGAAAAATATTCTAAATCAATAAATTAATAAAATAAAGAAAGAAATAGTCCTTAGCAATACTTGGGGCCTTGCTCTATCTAAACAAAAAAAACATAAATGATAAATATTTACAGAATAAATGCAGGGTGAATGAGGGGAAAACTTTAATAGCTCAAGCTATTAGGAAAGTCTTCATGAATAAAGTAAAAATTGAACAGAATCATAACAGAAACTAAAGAATCCAGACAAAAATGCAAAGGCATCATGCTTGAGAAGAGGTAAACTACCCAATATTTCAATAGTGAGGGTTTTAGTAGAAACAGTTAGAAAAAATAAGATTGTAAACAATAACCAAACATGAGCAAATAAGCTACATAAGCAAAGATTATGAAAAAAAACTATCATTTTGCCATTCAGATTTTGTTTTATATGTATAATGAATTTTGTTTATAAGAAATAAGAAATTTAGTTATTGATATCAATAGAAATGTAATTGTGCTATCTGTTAGGAAGTTGGATTCATAAATTCATCTGGAAAAGATAAATTCTTAACTCGCTCATTTTTTTAGGAAAAAATGCAGTAATCAAACAGTTCTGCCAGTGAAGGAAGGGGAAATTGGAAAACCATTGCCTTGGTTCATAAGACCAAGGACCTTCTTTTCATTAAAAAAATAAAGTAAAACAAACAAGCCTGGCATCAAAACAAGAAGCACTTGACATCTTGTCCATTCAGATTAATTTTAGAAAGTGACAGAAAAAACAAAAGATTTTATTCTTTAGTTAGCAGTTCATTCTTATAGCAAAAAGTTATAAAGCAGCGAGAACATTAAGGATTAACATTCTTATCTTTAGACCTATGCTTACAACTTGCAAACAAAAAAAATCAAGTATTTTTTTTATATCAAGTATTGACTAAGAGATGAAACTAAAACCTTTAAAATGGGGTCAAAGAGTAGTCAATAAAACTAGAACCCAAAAAATTTCTTAAAGAATAAAAACAAAGAACATAAAGGAACTATAATCATGATAGTAAAAATTTATATAATGCTTACAATGTGGTAGTCAGTGTACTAAGCACTTTACAATGGTCTCTTATTTGGTCTTTACAATAACTTTGACAGATAGATATTATTAATGTATAATCTGTTGTTTATTGTCAGGACATTTTTTGTTTGTAGATATTTGCACATTATGTATTCCTTTACACTTAGAAGTTCTTGAGGTCAAATACTGGTTTCCTCCCCATTTTTTGTAACTTCAGTACTTAACATACTTCTTAATGGGTGCTTAATAAAGAATTATTGAGGCACTGACTGAACAAAATAGCAAAAGCAGAAGCAACAGCAACATTATAATGTATAATCATACATAAATGAAGATTAAGTTTCTCTTCATACTCGAAAATTAGCCAAGATGACATTATGAGAATGTTCAATGTTGAATGCATTGTGGAAAGACAAATCTGGATATTTATTATACAATATACAGAAATACATGTGTATTGTATGTGTGTATAATTTTAAGGATGTTCCTATCTGTCTTTAATATCTTTAATATCTTTAAGTCTCAGAAAGATGAATTTATATTTTATCATAGGGGTAAGAGGATAACAATAGGTTTTACTAAGGAGAGGGCTAACATATTCTGACTTAGGCTTTAGGAAAATGACTTTGTCAGTTTTATAGAGAAAAGCCTTAAATAGGGAGGCAATTAACCTAGAAAGAGCAATTATGTGTCTTCCCATCTCATCTCAAAAATACAAGAAATAGGTGATAATGAACTAGGGTGGTACAGAGTGGAAAAGGGGGAACATAAGCCAGGAAGAAAATCCTCTTCTTTAAAAATAAATTTAAAGATTTGAAAATTGATGTTTCCATGATCTTTGAATTAAAAAAGGAACTTTTTGTAAATCCTCCTTAACCATATCATTGAAATGTAGGCTTTTTTCTTTTCCTTTCTTCCTTCCTTCCTTCCTTCCTTCCTTCCTTCCTTCCTTCCTTCCTTCCTTCCTTCCTTCCTTCCTTCCTTCCTTCCTTCCTTCCTCCCTC
>NC_058135.1:108624496-108676996 GCF_016433145.1 Gracilinanus agilis
TTCTAATCCACTCTGCTATTTGCTTCCGTTTTATGAGCGAGTTCATCCCGTTCACATTCAGAGTTATAATCATCAGTTGTGCATTTGCTGACATTTTCAAATCCTCCCCTCTTCCTACCCCCTTTTTCCTTATACTTTTTCCTTTTAAATCAGTGGTTTGCTATTGAGCCACTATCCCTTATCCCCTCCCTTGATTAATTTCCCTTTCTACCCCCTCCCTTATTTTTCCCCCTCTTTTTGTTTTTAAAGGCTTTATGAATTCTCTCCCTCTTCTCCCCTCCCTTTTTTTGACCTCCCCACTCCCCTGCTCCCCTTGGTTTATCCCTTCTAACTTTCTCAGAAGGGTTAGATAAGAGTTTTATGTCCCAATGGATAGTATAGCTACTCTTCCCTCTCCGGGTTGATTACACTAAGAGTAAGGTTTGATTATTACCTCTTAATGCTCTCTTCCTCTCCTTCTTATAGTAGTATTTGTCCCCTCTCCCTCCCATGCCCTCTTTGTGTGTAATAGAATATCCTATTTCCTTATTCACTCAAGTTTCTCTTGGTGTCCCCTGCTATTTACCCCCTCTTTCCCATCCCCCATGCCATCTTAGATTATTTAGTGTTCCACCCTCACCCTGTGAATTATTCTTCTGATTACTATAATAGTGAATATTATAATAGTGAATAGAGTTCACTACAGAGAATTATACATAACATTTCTCTACATAGGAATACAGATAATTAGATCTCACTGAGGCCCTTAAAAAGGCAAATTTAAAAATTATAAGTTTTCTTTCTTTCCCCTCTGTATCTTATTTACCTTTTCAGGTTTCTCTCGATTTTTGTGGTTCGATGTCAAACTTTCCATTTAGCCCTGGTCTTTTCTGTGCAAATACCTGGAATTCTTCAATTTTGTTGAATGCCCATACTTTCCCCTGGAAATATATAGTCAATTTTGATGGGTAGTTGATCCGTGGTTGCAGGCCCAGCTCTCTTGCCTTTCTGAATATCGTATTCCAAGCCTTGTGATCTTTTAGCGTGGAGGCTGCCAGATCCTGTGTGATCCTGATTGGTGCTCTTTGATATTTGAATTGTTTCTTTCTGGCTTCTTGTAAGATTTTTTTTCTTTTGCTTGGAAACTCTTGAATTTTGCAATGATGTTTCTTGATGTTTTCCTTTCTTGATCGAATGCCGCAGGTGTTCTATGAATCCTTTCAATGTCTATATTGCCCTCTTGTTGTAGGACTTCAGGGCAATCTTGCTGAATTATTTCTGTTAGTATGGAGTCCAGGTTTCTATTAATTTCTGGTTTTTCTGGAAGACCAATTATTCTCAAATTGTCTCTTCTAGACCGGTTTTCTTGGTCTATCACTCTCTCATTGAGATATTTCATGTTTCCTTCTATTTTTTCAGTCTTTTTACTTTGTTTTATTTGTTCTTGTTGTCTTGAGAGATCATTTTCTTGAGAGATTGATTTTCTTCTATAATCTTTCGGTTTTCGGCTATGATCTTTTGATTTTTGCCTATAATCTTCCTGTTTTTCGGCCATAGTCTTCTGGTTTTCAGCCATAATCTTCTGGCATTCCTTTTCAATCTGGTCATTTCTGGTGTTCAATTTGCTTATCAGTTCATTTGGTTTCTGAGCCTCACTTTCCAATTGCAAGATTCTACCTTTTAAATAGTTATTTTCTTGCCAGATCTCTTCCATTTTCCTCAAAATCTCAGTTTTGAACTCTTCCATAGCTTGTGAGGAGTTTTCCTTATTTGAGGAGGGTCTGGATGCTTGTTTGTTCTCCTCCTCTGTTTGCTCGGTTGTCTGGATTTTCTGTGTGTAAAAGTTGTCGAGTGTTAAAGACTTCTTTTTCTTGTTGTTAATGTTTCTCTTCTGAACTTCCTGAGACTGGGTAGCCATTGTTAGCCCAGCATCTTCTCAGGTTTATCCTCGCACTCAGGGTCTGTCCGTGGTCAAGCCCCCTGGTGGACCCCCTTGCTTGATCATCTGCCAAAGGTTTCTTTACAAGTCTCAGGGTGCTGCTTCCACAGTCGTATACCTGTCTGCACTGGTTCCCCACTCAGGGTTTCAGAGCTTTAGCTTGTGGTGTGTCTGCCTCCACCCACGCCTTTGCCTGTGCCTGCGCTCTGAGCCCGCGTTCTGCGCCCTGAGCCCGTGTTCTGCGTCCTGAGTCTGCTCTCAGCAACCTGCTCCCACGCTCAAATGTTGTGTGTGTTTGTTAGCTTTTTGGGGTCCTAAATCTTGCTGCTCTCAGGAACAGGCCCCGGACCTGCCAATGACTCGATGGGTGCCCCAAACTTGCTCTATTTCTTTTTAGCTGGCTTTGGTGCTATAGGTGTTGTGTGTGGAGGGGCTGGGGGTGGGGTGGTTGCTCAGCCCGTGATTTAGTGAGAGCTGTTTCACCCCTTTATAGCATGGAAATGCCTCGATTCCACATACCTTCCACGCTGTGCCCTGTTTTGGGGTTCCTCCATTCGTCTGGACTTGTTTTTATGTCCCCTTAAGGAGTTTTGTGTGTTTTGGTCAGGAGAGGTTAAGAGCTGCTTCTTATTCTGCCGCCATCTTAACCCTGAACTTCTCCCCTTGATCTTTTAAAGCAATTATCTGATTAGAACATACCATAAAACAGAGCTCATTACTTTTTTTTGAAATATTTTTAAAAATTTAACAAACCTTTATTTTTTTCCTCCTCCCACCTGTCTACTCCATTGAAAAAAGAAAGAAAAGCAAGAACTTTGCAAAGATAAACATGGTGAAATAAAAATACACTCACATTGGCCATGTCCAAAAATGTGTATCTCATGCTACAGCCTGAGCCAATCATCTCTTTGTTGGGAAGTATAAAGCATGTTCCATCATCCATCTTCTGGAATCATTCCTGGTTAAAACATAGAGATGATTTCTAATCTCTAGGTTATGGCAAATTATTATCTTATCTCTGACTTCTGTTATTTTGTACTTGGGATACAATTTACTATAAAATTGAAGTTTTGATAAATTTGTCTATACCTCAGAACTTATATTTGAATATTAAAGCAAAAAAGTCATCCATAGAATATATCTATATAAATTTAAACATAAATATATACACATATACATATATGTATGTATTTATTTGTTTTCTCTTTTTGGTGGGTATAGTAGTCTTTTATTTTCTGTAAACTCCTTAAAGGCTGGGGCTATATGGCTCTTAATTTCTCCATAATTTCCCACATTGCTAGGAAAAGAGCCAGTGATTAGTTTATGCTTTAAATGAAGTGGACAGGTTCCCAGATATTCATTATTCATAGCATTTCTTCCATATTCACAATACACAAATACTGATGTACAAATAGGTTATAGTTTGAATTCTTAGATAGGTTGGACAGACACTAAGGCCCCTTCCAAATTTGAAATTCTATTATTCAATTTACCTAGCAATGTCAGGGAATGCAGGTAATTTGGGTTTTATCCACTATCTTCCTGTATGATCTTTAATCAGTTTACTTCCTCTCTTTGGCTTCAGTTTCTTCATTTGTGAAGTGGTAGCAGTGGGCTAAGATTCTTTGCCATACTGTTTAACATCATTTGATAATTTAATTTTGTGGAATAAATCTCACCTAATGTTACATTTAAGAATTGTGAGGGAATCAGGGAAGAGAGAATCAAGTATCTCTGCTGATAATGGAGACTAAAGATAGTTATAAAAATTAATTATTCTAAACTGCTCAAAACTCTTTTATCATAGAGGAGCTGGTTCTATTTTATTACCTGAGAGTTATCAAATTCTAAAAATCATAATTCGGAGGAAAAAGATTTTCTTCTTTTTGATGTACACAAGATTAAAAGCACCATAATAGTATAACATGAGTTCAGTGCATTAGCATTGAGGATACAGGGAAGGGAGCTGAGGAGGTCTGAATTCTGTGTCCAGCAGCTAAGATGCTTGCCAAGACCCCTCTCTAAACAACCAACAAAAGAAAACAAAAGAAATGCATCAAAACAAATTTTGGAGAGGCAGAACCAACAAATGACAGAGTGAATCAGGGTTTTGTTAAAAAAATGTAGTGGGACAGTAGGAGGGATAAGAGGGTAGAGCAATGCCCCAGGCAGCTTGAGAAGTAGCTCAGCATGTGCTGAGGAGGGTGAAGAACAGCTAAATACAAGCACAGCTAGGAAAGCCTCAACAAGGAATTACCTGGTTTTTGCATCACTAGGGGTTGAGGTGCATCTAAGGAACTGAATAAAGCTCAAACTAGTGTATGTGACACTCAGGGGGAACCCAGGAATAATAATCCATCCACATCAGGAACAGACCTGAGCTTTAATATATAGACAAGTTCCCAAATACCCCCCACCTAAAATAAGTAAAAGACAAAGAAAAACCCTAATCCTGGAAAACAAATTTAGCCACAGGAAAGACCAAAATTAAACTCAGAAGCCTAAGTGGAAAGGTGTGAAGCCTCAAAGGCAAATGTGAAAGGATGGCAGCCTTAAAATGAATTCCTTAAAGACCTCCAAAAGAGGAACACTGCCTTAGTGCCTCAGTTTTTCCACATTCTTGCCAACATTTGTCTTTTTCCTTTTCTATCATGTTAGTCAATCTATTATGTGAGAGGTGGTATCTCAGAGTTGCTTTAATTTTCATTTCTCTAATTAGCAGTAATTCAGAGTATTTTTATGTCTGTTTTTATATTTGCTTTCTTTTTTTTTTAAAGATTTGAATATTTTATTTTTTTAGAAAGATTTTCCATGGTTACATGATTCCTGTTTTTTACTTTCCCCTCCCCTCCCTTACACCTCTCTCCCCCCCATAATCAACATATATTTCCACTAGTTTTAACATGTGTGATCAGTCAAGATTTATTTACATATTATTGATAGTTGCATTGGTGTGGTCATTTATTGTCTAAATCCCCAACCATGTCTGCATCAACCCATGTGTTCAAGCAGTTGTTTTAATTCGTGTTTCCACTCCTGCAGTTCTTCCTCTGAATGTGGGTAACGTTCTTTACCATAAATCCCTCAGAATTGTCCTTCATCATTGCATTGCTGCTAGTAAAGAAGTCCATTACATTCTATTTTACCACAGTGTATTGGTCTCTGTGTACAATGTTCTCCTGGCTCTGCTCCTTTCATTCTGCATCAATTCCTGGAGGTCTTTCCAATTCACATGAAATTCCTCCAGTTTATTATTCCTTTGAGCACAATAGTATTCCATTACCAGTATATACCACAATTTGTTTAACCATTCCCCAATTGAACGACATACCCTTGTTTTCCAGTTTTTTGCCACCACAAAAGTCATGGCTATAAATATTTTTGTACAAGTCTGTTTATCTATGATCTCTTTGGGGTATAAACCCTGCTCGGGTGCTATGGTTGGATCAAAGGTCAGGCAGTCTTTTAGAATTCTCTGGGCATAGTTCCAAATTGCCATCCAGAATGGTTGGATCAGTTCACAACTCCACCAGCAAGGCATTAATGTCCCAATTTTGCCACACCCCCTCCAACATTCATCAGGGAACCTTGTTGCAATTCTACATCTCATGTTTCCTTCTAATTTTAGCTTCATTAATTTCATTTGTGCAAAAGCTTTTTAATTTCATGTTATCAAAATTATTCTTTTTTACTTTCTGTAATTTCCTCTTCTTTAGATCTAAACTGTTTCCTTATCCATAGATCTGACAGTATATTTTTCCATATTCACCTATTGATTTATGATGTCACACACATTTTATGTCTAAGTTATTAATCCATTTTGGTCTTCTAGTAGTATACAGGGTGATGTCAATCTAAGTTTTATCTTCTCCCAAAACGTTCCTGGTTTTCCCAGAAATTTTTGCCAAACAATGAGCTTAGACACTAAAACTGGAGCTTTAGTTTTGTCAGTCACAAGGTTACTATTGTAGAAAAGATAAGTAGAGGGTAATGGGGACACCAGGGATATTATAATAAAACTAGGTGATTGTGGGTACACATGCTGGGGTTTATGAGAGACTAGACCTGGACATGGAGACCAGAACAGCCAAGCTGCTCCTAACTGACAAAGGGACAGTTGACCAACTGCCACCCTAGGCTTTGAATCCAACAGACAAGGTAACAAGATATAACTGGGTTTTATTATGAACAACTAAAAGGTGGCACAGGGATGTCTACTCTAAAACCTTAAATCTAATGACAAAACTCACAGGGAAATGGGAGGACTTATTTCTACACTAAATTAGTGATCTAAACTGACAGGGCCCAAGGAGCTGTAATGGAGTCTTTGAGTGACTGTCTCAGTCTGGACCTGCCAGACTTGAGCAGCTCAGCTAGCGGCTTTATGGCTTTGGGATTCTCACTGCAATCCACTGATGATCTCTGGATGCCAAGAGCCAAGGTTGTCTCAGGTACCAAGTAGGGAGGGTTTGCTTGAAACGCTGTCTACCAGATCTCAAACATCTCCTCTTCCCTTGGCACAGCACTGTTGATCTTCTCTCTCTGCTAGATGCCACCACTCAGGATCTCAGGAGAAAATCAGGAAGCAGGATGTCCTTTGCTCTGAGGTCTCCCAGGCTGGCAACAGTTTTTGCCCACCACTAATGGAGTCCTCACTCAGGGCACACACACTTCCTCCTCCTTCATTCTATCCTAGAATTCCCAGCTCCAGCTCCTTCCTGCTAGGTCAACCTTAATTCTTAATCAATAACTACCAAATCTTCCTCACAACACTACGGTCATTTATTACTGTGAATTACATTAACCTAATCTATTCCAGTGATGCATCATTCTATTTCTTAACCAGTACATGATTGTTTTCATAATCATTTCTTTGTAATATTGTTTGAAATTTTGAGCTACTAGGCAGACTTCACTTTTTTTTGCATTAATTCCTTTTATCTCATAAACTTCTGTTCTCCAGATGAATTGTTACTATTTTTTCTAGCTCTATAAAATAGTCCTTTGATATTTTGATTAGCTTGACACTGAATAAGTAAATTAACTTCCGTAGAATTGTCATTTTTATCATATTACTTTGACCTACCCATGAGCACTTAATCTTTCTCTAATAGTTTAGATCTGCCTTTTTCTTTTTTTCTTTTTTTGTATGAAAAGGTTTTTTTTGTAATTGTGTTTATAGGGTCCAGTGTCCGTGGGTTTGTTTAGTCAGATAGACTCCCAAGTATTTTATATTGTCTAAAGTTAATTTAAATGGGATTTTTCTTTCTATATCTTGCTATTAGGTTGGAGGTATATAGAAATGCTAATGATTTAGGAGTTTATTTTGTATCCTGCAACTTTGGTGAAATGAATTGTTTCAACTTTTTAAAATTTGATTTTCTAAAGTTATCTATGTACACCATCTTATCATCTGTGAAAAGTGATAGTTTTGTTTCCCCATTGCATATTTTTATTACTTCAATTCATTTGTCTTTTCTTATTGCTATAGTTAGCATTTCTACTGAGATATTGAATAATAGTGCTGACAATGGACATCTTTGCTTAACTCCTGATCTTATTAGGAAGGGTTCAGCATATTTATTTTAAACAAAATGATTATTGATTCTGTAGTTTTTTCATGGGTCTTTTTTGTCTCTTCATGTATTTTATAAATTCCTTGTTAGCAGTGCCTTACCTGTTGCAATTGATGCTGTCAACTTCTATTTCCTTCTCAGTAGCCTCTTCTCCCATGGGTTCTGAGGCAGCACAGTGCCTGGTTGTCATTTTCAAGTTGTCTGCTAGGTCATTAGTATATATAGAACTGTCCTGGGCCCCTTCTCTTGTGTAGTGCAGAGCAATCAAGGGGTCATGGCAAAGGAGAAAATTCATTAGAATTGTAAGTTGGAAGATACATGTAAACACTCTGAGTAGTTGGAGTAAACTGGTAGATAGAGAATCATGCTTGATGGTGATAAAAGTAAGAATAACTGTTCATCAACAGCTATTTATTTAGTGCCTACCATGTACTCAGTGTTGGGAGTACAAAGACAAATATTTTTGCCTTTTTTTTCCCACAAGGATCTCCTTTTCCTTTTATCTTTATTATTTTTTTTATCTTTGGATATAACAGAAAGGAATTATGATGGAGTTAATGAGAGATATTTATGGACCACCAAATTTATATTCAATGTTTTCAAGTGGCTTTCACTGAAACAAGGGAATATACACATGTGCACACAAATATGTCAGGAAATTCTTATGTTGGAGGCCTATAAAATATTTTTATTTTTTAAATTTAAATTTATTTATTTATTTATTTGTTTATTATATTAAAATTCTTACCTAACTTTCTCTCTCTCTTCCCCTCATTAGGGAAGGCATCATTTGACAATAAGATACACACACACACACACAAACACACACACACACACACATATATATATAGATAGATAGATATATAGATATATAGATATATATAAAACTGTCTCTTATTTCATATATTTTGAAGGAAATGAGGGATTCTGAGAGGCAGAAATGAGGAATTCATTAATGGCATGGAAGACAGGAAAGGCAAAATCATGGAGATGAGATATGCACTGACTTGTATAAGAAAAAGTATAGGGGCTAATTGGGCTTCTCTGAAGCTTATGGGAAAAAGAAATTATATTTAATAAGTCTAGAGACATAGGTTAGAACTAGATCTAGAAGGATATTATATAATAAATGTTATACAGGTATTGTGAAGTATTTTTCCCATCTCTTTTTAGAATGGCTATAGACTGTGGATATAGAATGAGGTATACATTTTTAGACATAACTAGTGCAATAGAAATGTGTATAAATATCATTATGACAAGTGAACGCTTCCGAGTGAATGAAAAGTGATATTGGGGGGCAGGGGACTAGGATACAGTGATTGCTATAAAAAAAAGAAAACCTCATCAATAAATATGGAGAAATACACAAGAGAAAGCATGTAGCATTCAGAAGGAGGCATAGCTGAGAAATCCAGTGTTGACATTACTTTGTTAAAGTTGATGTAGACCTTTGAAAAACAACAGGCTTTCCTCAGAAGATTTGTAGATTTATATGCAAGTGTCCTATTCTTAAACAAATTAATTGAGAAAGCTATCTCCAATTCATGCCTACATTTTCTCTCATGTTATTCAATACTATATATTCTTTTAAATATGTCTTCTATCTCATCATTCAACTAAAATTGCTCCAAAGTTGCCAATGATCTTTTATTTGCTTCATTTAATAACATTATTTCAATGTTCATTCCTCCTGCTCTCTTTATAACAATTGAAACTGTTGATCTTTTTTTTTTCTGGGGAAAAAAAACCCTAACAATTCTTGTTTTGAGTTTTTTCATGGCTTTTCTTTGTTCTTCCCCCTCTTTTATGACCATTTTCAGTCTATTTTGTTGGATTTACCTTTAGATTATAGCTCCTAACTATTAATATCCTCTAAATCTTTGATATAAGCCCTCTTTTCTTCTGTACTTTTCACTTGGTGACTTCATCAGCTCTTCTGATTTTACTTATCATTCCTGTGTAGATGATTAATGGATCTAAATATCTATACATAGTTGGAGCTCCAATCTTATATTACTTACTAACTGCCTTTTAAACTTCTTAAATTAGGTACCACATAGGCAATTCAAATGTAATTTGTAAAAAAACAAAACTCATTATTTCCTCCTCCAGTCCCCCTGCCCCTTCTTTCAGACTTTCCTGTCAAGGGAAGCACCATCCTTCCATTCACCCAAGCTTACAACCCAATGGCCATGATTGACTCCTCATTTGTGTTCATTCTTTCTACCTATCCAGTCTGCTATCAAGTCCTGCCATTTCTGCATTCACTTCTTTCATATAAATTCATTTCTGTTCACTCAGAGAGTTACAAACTCTAATGTAAGTCCTCATTGTCTCAAGAGTAAACTACTGAAATAGCCCTGTCAAATGTCTCTCCACTTCAGTTCATCCTCCATTCAGCTGCCAAAATGATTTCCATACGGCACAGATCTGACCCTGTCACCTCTAGTGATTCCCTATTACTCCAAAATAAAATAGAAAACACTTCAAGCCCTTCACAATCTGAAAGCAAACTACCTTTTGACTTTTTTGTATCTTCCTCCCCACCATTTTCTCTATTATTCTCTATCCAATTTCACTTTTTGCTGCATCTTACACATATCACTCCATTTCTCAACTCTGTACACTTTTACTGGCTGTCCCGTATGCCTCAGATTTTCCCCTTCCTCAACTCAGCCCTCTTCCTTTCCTGACTTCCTTCAAAACTCCTACCTTCTACAAGCTTTTCTGGTCCTCCTCCTCCTAGTCAATTAGGAACTTATAGCCTGTATTTTTGCTTTCTTTCTATCCCCACTGAACTTAGCATAGTGCCTGGTATATAGTAAGTGCTCCATAAACATTAACTATAAATCATAATAAAGTTTCTGCTATCTGGCTGATCATGGAAGGCACTGACAGTATCAGGCTTTCATCATATAAGAATTAGAGGAGAAATGGATCAAGACTATAAAATTTCACATTGAGCCAACATGATATTGAAGAGCCAGAACTGGTAGAAAAAATAATTTTCACTTGCTTCGATATGACATTTTACAGTTTATATTTTATATATGCTATCTCATTTGATCCTCACAAAAATCCTGAGGTTGGTAAAGTACATACGGTTATGATTCCTGTTTTTCTGATGAGCAAACTGAGACTGATAAAGGTCAAGTGACTTGTCCAGGATCACACAGGTAAGTAAATGTCAGGAGCTGGATTTGAACTCAGTTCATCCAGACTCCAAATCTGGCCCTCAATCCACTATTCCCTCTATAAAATAACAAGGAAAATGTATGTTCCTGATCTTTCAAATCATTATTATGAGAGGCTTTCATGAAGAACCTCAGGAGAAGATTTGTATAAGGGAAGCCTACTCAGAGGCAAACTACAGAATTTTACTGAAATTAGCAGATACTATGCTAGTCTCTCGGGAAGAATTGCTTACTGGTGAGTATTATTTCCTATAGATTTTGATGTGAATTTTATTTTTCTTCATTGATCTCTGTTTTTTGAGTCTGTGAACAGTGTTTGCAAAGGAAGTTGGTCAGACCACGATGTGTGACATCAGCCAAAATTTCCTCAGATTAGGTAGAGGAAATCCACTACAAAAGTGATAATTCACTGACACTTAAGCTCTCTGTTTCAAGGGATCTTTGATACATTAGCCTGAAGGAAGGTCAAGTATAGTTTTGTTATATTTGATCTGATTTCTCTGCAGTAAAGCAGGAATCTATATAGATTTGAAAAAAAGAGAGAGAGTAAAAGAACTACTAAAATATGTTGCATGGGAGAAGGTAGAAATAATTTAATAGTGAAAACTTTCATTTCTATGAGGTAGAACCAAGATGGTAGAGTACAGACAGCAGTATTCAGAAGATTAAATCAAAGCTGACAATGGTTATGTAAAAATGTATATAATCTATATTGATTAGAGACATGCAAAAAAACAAAAAACACAAAAACTCCAGTGTGCTACTTCACACTATAAGATTGACTAATATGACAGAAAAAGGAAAATAAACAATGTTGGAGGGATTGTGAATTAGGACACTAACATACTGTTAGTAAAGTTGTGAACATATCTGAACATTCCAAAGAATGATTTGGAACTGTGCCCAAAGGGCTATGAATTGTATACACCCTTTGACCCACCAAAAATAGGAATGAACTCCAAAGAGATTTTGGAAAAGGATTTATAATAGTATTTATAGCAGCTCTTTTTATGGTGCCAAATAATTGAAAATGGAGGGAATGCCTATAAATTAGCAAATGGCTAAACAAGTTGTAGTGTATGATTGTGACAGAATGCTGTGCTCAAGGATAAACTAGATGCTTTTAGAAAAACCTGGAAAGACTTACATGAATTGGTGCAAAGTGAAAGAGGCAAAACCAAGAGATCATTGTGCAGAGTAACAGGATAGGTATAATGAACAACTATGAATGATTTAGGCATTTTAATCAATACAATAATTCAAGAAAATTCCAACAGATTTATGATGAAAATGCTATTTACCTTCAGAGAAAAGAACTAATAATGTCAAAGCAGACTGTAGAATTTCTTATTCACTTTTTCTTTCTTTTTTTGTAACATAGCTAATATGGAAATATTTTGCCTAATTATATATACATATTATTATTGTATTTATATGCATATAAATAAAATTGATATTACATTTCTTGTCTTCTCAGAGGGTCAGAGAAGATTGGAAGAGAGTGAATTTGGAACTCAATTTTTAAAAATGAATTAACAACATATGCATATTTAAAAGTAGTGATATTTTATCTACTTTCAAAAAAGGATTTGAGATAGCCTCAAAAGTAAATTCTACACAAAAGATAATAATTCCTAATGAAAACTGTGCAAAAACTGGTTAAAGGAGCAGACCAAGAATTGGCCAATATGGTTAAACATAAAATTTAAATTTCATTTTCTTCAGGGTAAAGACAAAGAGGAAAACATTTTTGAGTGTATATTTTTCCTTACCTTAAAGAAAACAGGTTTGTCTAGAAAGATGAAATTTTATGTGACATTTAAGGAAGAATTTATGATCAGGACCCTAAAATTTAGAGCACCAGGTATCCTAATGTACAATTTATTCAAAGATGTTTTGCAAAAGCTAGGCAACCCTTTTTCAAATGGACACTGTTCTTTACATTGATCTGAAAAAGCTTATGGCATGACATTAAATCTTAACTCAGACCAGGCAATTCTGTGGGGAGCTAAGATAATGCAGTTCAGATATCTTGCTTTCTGATGACCTACCAGTATAGGAAGAGAGCTTACCGAATTCAGAGAAAAGGATAGAAAATACATGTTCATTAGACTGTCTCTCAAATGTCCTACATTTCTAGTGAGCTTTGGCAAGTACCTGAGTATAATCGATTCATTGTTGAATACTCTGATGAGTGCCTGAAGTGCCAATATTCTGTGCTGTTGATTAGAGAAGGACTTACATGTTTTAGACACCACACACATACTTTGGAGGCAAAATTGACATTTTGGAGTGAAATTTAGGGCTTGATATTGATCTTGCCCAGAGAGAATGCAGTTGGCCCACAGACATACATTGTGAGAGTTCCCCTGCATGCAATGAATATTTTCCTTCCAGAACAACAATGGTTCTATTAACTTGAACAAGTTGGTGAAGATCCCAATGTACTTTTGAAAGAAATGTTTTTCATAGTTTTAGTTCTTTAGCATTTATGAACAAGCCTTTATTTTTTTCTTCCTCTCAATGTCCCCTCCCCTATGGGGATATATATATAAAACAAAAAAAATTGTAACAAATGACACCAAATTGGCCATTTCCTCTCCCCCAAAATGTGTCTCATTTTGCACCTTTAGTTCATTATCTTTATATCAGCACATAAATAATGATTCACCATTAGGTCTCTAGAATAATGGTTGACTATTACATTGATCAGAATTCTTAAATATTTCAAAGCTGTTTTCCTTATGTTCTTTTAGTTATAGAAAATATTATTTTTCTGGTTCTGCTCACTTTACTCTTCATCAGTTAACGTATCTTTCCATGTTTCCAGGAGTTTGTCCCTTTTGTCATTTCTTAAGGTACAAAGTACTTCATTACATTCATATACTATAATCTGTTCAACCATTTCCTAATTAATATACCCCCTTCAGTTTTAGTTCTTCATCGCTATTAAAAAAGTATTATAAGTAATTTTGTACATATTCTCTTCAATCTACTTTATGGTATGTCTTTTAATAATACCTCTGAGTCAAAATGTATGCATCATTTTGTGATTTTGAGGTCCCAAATTTCTGCACCATTTCATATGGAGGATGTAGCTGAGAAAATTGAATGGAGTTATTGTAAATTAATCATCTTGATTATGAAAGAAGTTCAATATGTCTGCTATAAATATTTGACTTTATCAAGGCATGTAGCTGATGGACTTCACAGAGGGAATTAGTTGCAAAATACACTATCCAACTGCAAGTAGCAGAATGCTTGATTTTTTTTGAAATATTACTGAGTGCTCTCAGTATTTGAGAGAAAAAGAAATCCTACTAGACACTATTTTAGTTTTAATGGTTAAGATATTCAACAATAATTAGTCAACAGGTCCAGTCACTTTTTAAGTCTTACTCTATATTAAGAGAATAAAAAATAAACTATTAGCATTAAAGAAAGTGTTTTTCGTTTCTGTTTCCTTTAGCTGGAAGACACAAATTTAATTCACTTGATAGGTGCAAAAAGTCATTTAAACAAAATGTAAACTTTGACACATTTTCATACTGAACCCATTTTCCTCCATGGGCTTCAGAGGTATCATGATCTCTTGATTCTTGATCTGGTTTTCAACTATTTCTCTCTGTCTCCTTTTTTAGGATCTCTTCCTCTTCTTCACTCCTTAAGATAAATGTGCATCAAAGAAGTATCCTCAAAACATTTTCTCTCTGTATAGCAATTTAATTAATTTCCTATAGTAATTTATATTAATTTCCATCTAACTGTTCATATGATTCTCAAATCTATAAATCCAGTCCTTAGCTCCAGAAACAGTTAAAACATTGGACAAATACTTATGCAACATCCATGTGTACAATTCTAACTGATACCTCAAACTATCATGTCTTAAATAGAATTTATTGCCTGTACCAGAATGTTTTTTCTTGATTGTGCCATTTCTTTTGGTGACACTACCATTCATTTGTCGTCTTGTATTGAATATCTTGTCATCATTATTAACTCTTGTTTATCCCTTACTTTACAAATTCAATCAATTATCAAGATCTGTGGATTCTGCATTCATAGTAATTTTCTTTTGTTTCCATTAACAGATGTTCATTATTGTATGCTTGAACTCTCAAAATACATACCTTCACATTTTAATATCTCCTTTCTGCCAATTCACAATTAACATTTTTTCCAAAATAATATTCATTGTATTTGACCACTTCATGTCACTGCTTTGCTAGAAATTATTTAGAGATTTGATCTCATACTCATAAGACTAGAAAAGGTGATTGAAAATGAAAGTGTTAAATTTTGGCAATGCTGTGGGAAAATAGATACATGAGTACTCTGATGATAAGACCTATGAATGGGTGTAAATATTCCGCATATATTCTGGAAAGCAATTTGTAATTATAAAGCAATTACTTAACTGTGCATGTCCTTTGATATATCTATACTACTACTAGGACTACACTCAAAAAAATTAAAGAAATCAGGAATGGAATTATCTTTTTCAAAAATATATACTGCAAACCTTGATGTGATGGTTAAAAAATCAAAACCTAAGAGAACATTCAAAAATTGATGAATGGCTGAATAAGTTATGATATAAGAATTTGAGGGAATACTGTTGTAATATAGGAAAAAGGGGGAAAGATAATTTCAAAAAGATACGAAAAGTCTTCCAAATCAGATCAATAATGAAGCAAGGATAGGTCCAGCAAAATTGAGTATATATCTTTCAAATCTTCCACATATACCACTATATCATCTGCAAAAAGAGATAGTTTCATTACCTCTTTGTTCATTCTTATTCTTTTAATTTCCTTTTTTCTCTTACTGCTATTGCTAACATTTCTAATACTTTATTAAATAATATTGATGATAATGGGTATCCTTGCTTCACTATCCTTGCAATGGGGGTTAAATGACTTACCCAGGGTCACACAGCTAGGAAGAATCTGGGACCAGATTTAAACCTAAGACCTCCTGTCTCTTGGCCTGATTTAATCTATTGAGATAACCATGTTGTTTCTGTTTTTGTTTTAATTGGTAAAGTCAATTATGCTGATGGTTTTCCTAATATTGAACCATCCTTACATTCCTGTTAAGAAACTCAAGTAGTCATAGTGTATAATCTTTATAACATACTACTATAATTTCCTCTCTATTATTTTATTTACAAAATTTTAGCTATATTAATTAGGGAGATTGCATTATAATTTTCTTTCTCTTTTTTTCTGTTCCTCTTTTATGTATCAACACCATATTTGTGTCATAAAATGAATTTAATAGACTTCTTTCCTCAGCTATTTTCTCAAATAGTTTAGGTCATTGGAATTAATCATTCATCGAACCTTCAGTACAATTCACTTATGAATCCATGTGGCCTTCTGATTTTTTTTCTTAAAAAAATCATTTATGGCTTGTTCAATTTTTTTTTCTAAAATGGGGTTCTTATGGGTGAATGACTTGAAAATAAAGAAGGAAACTGTAAGTAAATTAAGTGAACACAGAATAGCATACATGTCAGATCTCTGGGAAAGGAAAAATTTTAAAACTAAGCAAGAGTTAGAAAAAATTACAAAATGTAAAATAAATAATTTTGATTATATTAAATTAAAAAGATTTTGTACAAACAAAAACAATAACCAAAATCAGAAGGGAACAAGAAACTGGGGAAAAAATTTTAATAACAAAAAACTCTGACAGAGGTCTAACTACTCAAATATACAAGGAGCTAAATCAATTGTATAAAAAATCAAGCCATTCCCCAATTCATAAATAGGCAAGGAACACGAATAGCCAATTTTCAGATAAAGAAATCAAAACTATCAATAAGCACATGAGAAAGTGTTCTAAATCTCTAATAATTAGAGAAATGCAAATCAAAACAATTCTGAGGTATCACCTCACACCTAGCAGATTGGCTAAAATGAAAGAAGGGGAGAGTAATGAATGTTGGAGGGGATGTAGCAAAATTGGGACATTAATGCATTGCTGATGGAGTTGTGAACTGATCCAGCCATTCTGAATGGCAATTTGGAATCATGCTCAAAGGTCTATAAAAGACTGTCTGCCCTTTGATCCAGCCATACCATTGCTGGGTTTGTACCCCAAAGAGATCATAGATAAACAGACTTGCACGAAAATATTTATAGCCGTACTTTTTGTGGTGGCAAAAAACTGGAAAATGAGGGTATGTCCTTCAATTGGGGAATGGCTGAGAACAAATTGTGGTATATGCTGGTGATGGAATACTATTGTGCTCAAAGGAATAATAAACTGGAGGAATTCCATGTGAACTGGAATGACCTCCAGGAATTGATGCAGAGTGAAAGGAGCAGAGCCAGAAGAACATTGTACACAGAGACTGATACACTGTGGTAAAATAGAATGTATTGGACTTCTTTACTAGCAGCAATGCAATGATGAAGGACAATTCTGAGGGATTTATGGAAAAGACGCTACCAACATTCAGAGGAAGAACTGCAGGAGTGAAAACACAGAATTAAAACAACTGCTTGAACACATGGGTTGATGCGGACATGATTGGGGATGTAGACTTGAAATGACCACACAAATGCAAATGTCAATAATATGGAAATAGGTCTTGATTGATGTCACATATTAAAACCAGTGGAGTTGTGCATCGGCTATCGGGGGTGGGGGGGCTGAGTTGGGGGTTGTAAAGGGGAAAGTAAGAACATGAATTATGTAACCATGGAAAATTTTTCCAAAAAATAAAAAAATAAAAAAAATAAAATGGGTTTTTTATTTTTATTATTTATTTATTTATTTATTTTTTAATTTTAAACCCTTAACTTCTGTGTATTGACTTATAGGTGGAAGATTGGCAAGGGTAAGCAATGGGGGTCAAGTGACTTGCCCAGGGTCACACAGCTGGGAAGTGTCTGAGGCTGGATTTGAACCTAGGACCTCCTGTCTCTAGGTCTGACTCTCAATCCATTGAGCTACCCAGCTGCCATAAAATGGGTATTTTAAAAGTATTCCCTTTCCTCTTTTATTAATCTGGGTAATTTATATATTTTTAGATATTTGTCTATTTTGCTCAGATTGTCAGATTTATTAGATTATTAGATAAATTAATTTATTATTATTTTGATAAAATATTTCCTAATATTTCCTTTAATTTCCTCTTCATTACTTGTAAAATTGCTCCTTTAATTTATGGCACTGGTAATTTGGTTTTATTCTTTCTCTTTCTTGATCAAATTAATGAATAGTTTATCTATTTTATTGTCCCTCCCTCCCTTAAAACTAGCACCTTGGCTTATTTATTAATTACATGGTTTTCTTATTTTCATTTTTATTGATATCTCCTTTGATTTCAGGATTTCTTATTTTTTGTTCAGTTGGAGATTTTAAATTTATTCTTTAGATTTTTTAAATTGAATATCTTATTCTTTGATATGTCATTTCGGTTTTTTCTATGTAAGTATTTAGAGATATAAATTTTTCCCTAAGTACTGCTTTCACTGAATCCTTAAAATGTTAGTATGTTGTTTCCTTTTTGTCATTTTAATGAAATTATTGCTTGTTTCTCTGATTTATTTTTTTTTATTTTCTTTTGGAACTCTCCTTGGAATTTATTTCAGACTGACTCCTTTTACATTTGCCTTTCAGGCTTCACACATTTCCATTTTGACATTGCTCTACTCTTATGAGCTTGTATCTTCCTCTTATTAAAATAGTTTTCTAATTAACAGCCTTTTTCTTTGTCTTTTGTTCATTTGGATGGTCGTTTTACATGACCTTGCCTATATTTTCAAACTCAGCTCCACTTCTGAGGTAGAGGGAGTACTGTCTCTGGATTCTCCTAGGTGCCACATATGGTAGATTTAGCTTCTCAGAGTCTAGCATCCTTCCACTGAGGGTTCCCCTGGGTATTCTCTAACCAGAACTTTCCTCAAGCTCTTCAGCATGTACTTGTACCAGGCAACTTCTCATAATACTGGTTCTATTGATCCCCATGGTCCCCTTTTCCCAGTGATACTGCTTCATCTCGCTGTCTCTCTACATTTTGGGTTACCCAAAACCTTGCTTCACTCTGTCTTTTATTGGTTTTGCCATTCCAAAATTAGTTTTGAAGTAGTTTTTTTATCTTTCTTTTTTTTATCATTTGGAGGTAGATTTTTGGCAAGCTCAGAACATTCCTTATGGTGCCATCATGGTTGCCAATAGTTAATTATTCCTTAAGGAAACTAGATCATTACTGGGAGGAAGTTTTTATATGCTAAGTAGCTCATTAATAGATTCTTCTTTGTTAACTGAAAATAAGTTAGCCTAAATGAATAAATTATTTTTAATATATTGAGGAAAGGAGAATGGGCTTAAAAGAATAGTTGGTATGATTAGCCTTGAAGAACAGGAAGAGATGAGAGGTTGGATATAGAGACAGAGTAAGATGTTTTGTTGGGAAGAGTCTGAAAAAGAAAGTGAGAAAATGGTCTTTTCCTGCTCTTTCCTAAGCACAGGAAAAGGGGGTTAAAATAATGTCATGTTCTCTATTTCTTTAAGTAAATTATTATATTCTTCATCTTTTATGATAAAATTAAGGATAAAAATGATGGCAAAGTTTCGAGCCTAAAATATTTAGAAATGGTAGTACCACCAATAGTAATGGGGATTGATATAGAAAATCACTATTATGGTTATTCACAAAAAAAATAAATTTAAAAAAGGGTCCTTATACCAAAATACCTTTAGAAACACTTTCCATTATTGAAAAGAACTAGAAATAGTAGCTACAATCTAATAGGGAATTCCTAAGTACATTTTGGCACATCAGTGCACCCTAATATTACTGTGGTATAAGAAATGATAAACATGGCTCCAGCTAGGTAACACAGTAGATGGAGAGTCAGGCTTAGAAATCGAAAGTCCTGGTTCCAAAATTGGTCTCAGACACTTCCTAGATATGTGACACTGGGCCACTCACTTAATCCCCATTGCATAGTCCTACCATTCTTCTGCCTTAGAACCAATATAAGGTAAGAGTTTAAAAAATGAAATGATAAATGCGAAGAATACAGAGAATAGAAGGGCTTACATGATTTGATACAAAGTGAAGTAAGCAGAGCCAGAAAAAAAAAACACTATACATGATGTCTACAACAACAAAAAAAGTGACAAACCCAGTAATCAAAACTGACTGTTCTGAAGGGTAGGGAGATTCAGATGGGAAAATGAAGCAGGAAGTTAGTGATGCTCAATTTGGGCTCAAGGGAAAGTACCACATTTGGGATAGGGATTTTGAAGTCATCTACAGAGAGGGGAAGCCTTGGAAGAGAATGAAATGAATAATGAAAAGAGAGTAGATAGAGATGAAAGCCAAATACTATATATTGCATTGGAGAGAAAGACATTTGCATTTAAAAGAAAGGAGCTAGTAATGAAGAAGCTTAAAGAGAGGGAGAGGGATGATATTTAAAAAAAAAGTACTTGGACTCAGTGGTATTTGAGTTACTATTCACCTACAAATCTATGATTCATGTTTAATGGAGACAATGGAGATGGCATCAAGTTTACAGACATGAAAAGGTTAAACCTGACATAAACGAGGATCTGAGATAGTAGGAAGGAAAAGAAGAGGGGTACATCAATAAAGGTAGCGAGATGAAATGGGGGGGCATAGGCAGCTCATTTCTTAGCAAATTGTATGGTAAGAACAGTTGCTGAGAGAAAACAATCATTATGGGACTAGTAGCACAAACAGAGTAGAGAAAATTTTAAAGAGCCAGTGTGGGGAAGTGTGAAAGGATGTCAATAAGATGAATAAAACCATTATGTTATTAGCCATCAGATTATGTTGTCAGATGAATGTTAAGGTTTCATATGTAGTAATTCTCTTAGAGACAAATTATTTAAAATGCTTTTTGGTACAAAAAGATACAAGAAATTTCTTTTTCAGTGACATGTAACACTTTATTTTGGAAGATACAGACTATGTATTGTAATTAAATTTTCCACCTGCTGTTTGTCAATAATGTCATTGATTGTATACTAGTTGACCATAGGAGAAAGTCTTGTAAAAGGAAAGAATTAATCAATGACTGTCACATAGCATATGCCTGAAATCCAATGCACCTCCAACAATGAGGCTAACTTCTGGAAAATGGCCTATTCTAATGAGCTCCTTAGGAGTTCAGAGTAATTTCCTTCATGACACATCCCAACACTTAAAAAAAATAATTTACAAGTGATAGGTATGTAGGTATGTCAACAATAGAAATCTCTATAAAGTTATCAAGAAAACAATGAAATTCTTTTCATCCATTGATGTGCCTTTTAATAATCATGTCTCTACTATTATTCTGCAGATAGAATTAATTACTTTGTATAATAAATAAATTGAATTTACCAGGAATTACATAGTTAAAATTAATATAACTTGAAAACAAGCAAAAAATTAATTTCCATGTTTTAAAATGCCATTATTTAGTATCCTTCAGCGTAGATAAGAGAATGGGTCCCTGTAGTACGTGGAGTTGGAAGAGTATATCAAGTATGTCATATCCTGTAAGGCATGTAAAAAAGGTTCTCTTGGAATACTACAGAGAGACATTGCTGCAGGAACCAGCTGAAGCACATGGTTCTCTGCCTAGGGATTTAGAGGAGGAAGAGAATTAAAATAGTATTGAGGTATCTTGCTTCAGAATGTCTTTTATGTGGGGATGAGCTGACAGTAAAGTGAGATCAAGTGGCATAAGTTTAGATAAACAGATTTGTTTAGGATATGGGAGATCACATAGTTCTGACTCCTACCATGTTTAGACTAGATTCTGTGTTCCTTTTGGGCTACTATTCTCGTTAGTGGAGATGATTACAGAAATGTATGGAATCTAAATTGCTGATAAAGACCCCATTTATAGTCTATAAAAATCTCGAGGAAGCCAGCAGTCAAGAATGCAATGGTCCTTGTCTAGACTAAGGCTTCCTAACTGAATTTTCCAGTTTAGTTCATTCTTAATTTTCCATATATAGAGAAGGGTGCTTGGGATTGGAGATATATCAATATCTGGTATGCATGGGATGTGCAAAGAGATCTAGAGCCTCTGCTACGAGGGCTTGTCAAACACTTTTCACACTTTCTTATCCACCTTTGGCAACTCTCTGTCACCTACTGGTCATCTGTGCCTTCAAGAAACTGTAGCATAAGCAGAGGTTACACAAAATAAAGCTATCTTGGCAGATAGAGCATGTTGAGGGTAACTGACTTGTTTCAAACCAATCATTGACTTTGGGGATGCCTGCCCCAGCATATGAAAACTTCCCTTGGTGGGATGAGTAGATGAAAATCATCCATCAATCATGAAGGTGACTGAAACAGGAGCTGTGTGATGCATAGGGCTTGGTCTGACATTGAAGATACCAAGGTCATTCACTGCATCCCTCACAAGGGCCAGTCATTCTGATTTTTGTCTTGACACTGGTTCACTCTGGTAGAGAGAGTGAGACTGATGATTTTGTGCAACATTCTCACTTAAATTCACTTCATGTTCAAGTCAAGGTATCACTCTGTGACATCACTGGTCTTCACAATGAATGATAAACAACATGTATACATCAAAATTAATGTCTCAAAATTTACAGCTAATCTGTCAGGTACATATATCACAAAGTTGCAGAAATAAGAAATGATGAATTTATGTTTCACACTCAGTCTAAAGTTGACTAATCTGTCTAGTACTTAGTGAACTGATTCCTAATTCCCTGTTTTGCCATAGTGACTTAAAGAATAGAAACCATTCTTTAATTTTCCTCATATATTCAAAGAAGGATATTTTCATAATAGTATTACACTTTTTTGATTATCAACTGCTTCAGCAAAGAGGCAGAGTTGCGAAGTATAAAGTGTACTGGATTTCGAATCAAAGTTTCTGAATTTGAATTCAAGCTTTGTCACCTACTACTTATAGGACTTTATAGAGAGCCAGGTCTATATTTTGGGGGGGGAGGTCCTGAGTGGCGTTTGGTGGTGTTGGTTTGAAAAGACCAGGAACAGAAAGCTGAGAACAGCCAGACTAAATGTTTAGCTCATTGCTGCTCCAACTGCTATGAAGTCAGAGTTTATTATATAGTGTTTTCACACAAAGAACACAAAGAAAGAATCACATCTGTGAAGGGGTTACAAATCACATAAAAGAAATCCTTGGAGGCTTCAGAGTAAAGATAGAACAGAGACCAAGACCGAAACCAATTAGTAAGAAGTTAATTCTGGGAGCAGAAATATATTTCATAGAGATTTTTACTAATTGAGTCCTGTACTCTTGAATTATAGGACTGCACCTGGTCAGATAAAGTCTTGTTTAGTTTTGTCTGTGTCCAGCCTTGACTATGTTTTTTAGAGTTCAGGCTTTTTAATTATCAAGGAGAAAAATGGCTATCTCAGTAGCTGCTGGTCTGCTAAGGACTCAAAGCTTTCCAATAAGAATATTAAGAAAAGGGGAGGATCTAAAAATGAGTCAAAAGAGGAGTCTCAGATTTTTACCTTAGATGGCCCATTCTATCTGCTTCCTGATATGCAGTGCAGAAAAAATCATACGCACAATTTTACTTGCTGATGATTTTGTAATGGGATCCAGATAAAATATCTATTACAGACTCTATTTCTCTAAATGACTCCCAATAGCCTCCTGGAGGGGTCAAGTTGTTTTTTGGATTAACCATCCTGCTGGTACCAGAGCTTTTCAGGGCTCAGGTGACTAGGACCAAACACAAAGACTGCCTCAGCCTGGATTGGTCACATAGGGAATTCAGATAACAGGTTCTATCCAGACCCTATTTCTCCAATTGGTCTTCTACAGAACTTCAATAAAGTCATTTAAAAAAAGTTTTCTCATCTTCAAAATGAGAGGTTAGAATAGATATTCCTTAAAGTCTTTGTTTAAGTCTATGATCTCTTTGAATCAGATTTTTAGCATGAAATATTATTTTATCATATACTCCATGGCTATCAATGTAATATTAACTGAATATTGCATTAACTGACATGATACAGAAATGGTACTTAGGAGCCCAAACATACACACACTCACACACACACACACACACACACATACACATATGGAGGAAGAAGAATAGAAAATCATAGTATAATAGATCAAGAGTTAAATGGGACTATTTAAGAGTTTAAAAATCCCAAAGCCCAATCAACTCACTTTTAGAGAGAGGAAAATTGGAGCCTGAGGAGATTAAGTGACATATCCATGGTGACACAGTGGCAGAGCTAGTATTGGAATCTAGATTTTTTTCTCAAAATCTAGCATTCGTTCTACCAACATATTGTGTCATTTTAAATTTCCAATTCCTGTTTATTGCATCATTTATTTACTAAATTTTACAGCACAACTCACTTTTATAAATAACCTATTTGATTGCACAACAGAAATTTACTTAAATCATTCTTCACATGTGTAAAGAAGATGATCATTTTTTCCCTTGTATGTGATTTTAGAGAATCTTAGAGGGAAAAAAAGCTACAAGGTTGTACATGCTGTATTTACTTGCTTCCTTCCAAAATGGACCATGTATAATCTGATTGTTTGAACATTTATCTTTGTTTAAAGATCCCTCAGGAAAGAGGATGTATCAAAACCTTCCTTGGCATCCTGTTTCACAGTTTAATACCTCTTACTTTCAGGAAACATGTCCTTCACGATAATGAAATCCCTCCTACTTCAATTTAAGCTCATTTTCTCTTGTTCTTTTCTGAGTGAAAATGAAGAGTAAGTTTGAATGATAACCCTTCATACACTGGACAATAGACATCTTCCCCTTACATCTCTGTGCAAGCTAAATACTCTATTTTTGCCTTTATAAATTTAACTGTCATCTCGTTGATGTGAATCTTTAGATACAGGTAATACTCAAATTAATCTCTGTGTTCAGAAGAAAGATAATTTTGTGCTTATTACATAACTGCATATTTTTATAAGAATGTGTTTTAAAAGGGGGTGAGGGGCTACATTATGCTATTACTTTGTAGACAAATTCAGTTCACAATTTACTAGGAACGTTTACTTACATTTTCTGTATGTGAACAATTGTTGCTCATGTTATTTTATGTCATATTTTTTAAACATGTGTGCCTACTACTTTCATTTCTGACCATATCTAAAAAAAAAACTGACAACTCTGATAAAGAAGACAGAAGGCAATTGGGATAAGCAGCCTGAAAAATTCCCTGAAATCAGCACTTATGACAAATTCATTTGGGGAAGGCACCACGAGAGCCAAGGCAGAGTGTAGTTTCAGAGAGATCAAGGTACCATGAGGTTTCTTTTGGGGAGGCTGCTACTAAGAGTGGGGAGAAGGGCAGAGATGGGTCAGGGATGCAATCAGGAAAATGTCACCTTGAACGATGAGAAGTCTATGTGAGCCCTGATTTCAGAGGCCTCCAGAGTACATAATTTGGTTGTTTGATTCAAGGGGAAAATGTAGAAGTAATTTCAGGACCTGACAGACCTTACTTATAGGGATAACTCCTTTAGTAAAGCATCTTAGTATCCAAGGAAAAAAAGCAGGATGTAACATTGAAAAATGACTCCCAGCCCCTAAAATCATCTTGTCTACCCTTCCTAAACATATCTCCATAATGGATCCCATGATTCATGTGGCAAGTGTCCCATGCACAGAGAGCCTCGAAATGTATATTTATTATACTCATTTCTTTAGCTTTTGAAGAAACCCAGGTTTACCAGGTTGTTGCTGTTGGGTTTTTTTTTTTTTTACCTGCCTCACTAACTCATGACTGATAATTTGATATTTATTATAATTTTACAAGGGCAGCTACATGGGACAGTAGATAAAGTGCTGGGCCTGGAATCAGGAAGACTAATTTTCTTGAGTTCAAAAATGATCTCAGATGCTTATTAACAGTGTGACCCTTGCCAAGCAAATTAATCCTGTTTGTCTCAGTTTCCTCATCTGTAAAATGAACTAGAGAAGGAAATGGCAAACCACTTCAGTATCTTTGCCCTGAAAATCACAAAAAGGGGTCACAATGAGTCGGGTAAGGCTGAAAAATGACTAAACACCCCAATAATTTAATAGATCATGGACTTTTAGTGAGTATTTGGTCATTTTGTAGATGAAGGCTCCAAGACATAGAGAGGTTACCATGAGGATTTTATATTTTGAGTTAGTCTCAATATCAAGAAATGAAACCAGCTATTTAGGTTTTGTAATCTCTTTAAGAGAACCAACTATATAAACACTCTATCAGCATGAACTTGCATAAACTGGACTAATACCACACAATTCTTATTGACCATCACACAACATTTTGCTTCTTAATTTGTGTCCAGAAAAGAAATGCATTAAAGAAAAAACTAATTCTATAATTAATTCCTTCCAGTTATTTATATTGTAAGAGGGTTATACACCCTCCTTCACTCCCTCCTCCTGCTTCTGTTCATAATGAATAGCATTGATTGGGGGATTTCCAGATAAACTATTCCTCTCTCTTTTTCGCATATGGAAATCTATCTCCTGTTTCATTGCCCTGGCACTAGCCATCTTCCATGCCAGAAATTCACCCCTTCCTTACTTTTGCCTCTTAGAATCTCTCTTCTTTTAAAGTGCAGTTTAGACATATTTTACTACATGAATATTTCTCGATTCTCTCTTCTTTTAAAGTGAAGCTTAGACATATTTTACCACATGAATATTTCTCAATTCCCTCAACAATTAGTGCCCTCTTTTCCAAATTACTCTTTATGGAACTAATATATTTAAGCATTTATTAATTTTCTCCTTATATGTGCATATATTTTATATTTATTTGTAATCTCCAACATTAGAAAGATAAGGCCATTATGAATAAAGCTTATTTTTTTTCCTTTTTTCTTATATTACCAGTACCTGGCATAAAATCATTTGCTTATTAAACATTTACTTATTAATCACTTGATTGGGTACCTTTCCTCATTTAATTACCACAAGAATCCCTATGGCTAGAGAATACAAATGTTATTTTTTAATTAATTAGGAAACTGAGGTTTTCAGATGAAAAGACTTGCCCAGGTTAATAATATCTAGTAAGTAGTAGAATAGAGTATGCCAAGTGTAAGTGTTTTTATTCTTAAATTTTAAATATAAATTTATCGCTAAAATGATATGCACAAGTTGCTTTTTCTTTAACAATGACTTTGGATTTTGTATCCTTGAGACAAAATTATACCTTGAAATCTGATTCAGAGAAGCCAAAGCTGAAGCTCTGAATTATCCCCTTTAGTTCACAGCAGGTGACTAAGAGTCACTGATCCATAATGTTGATTTCAGAGAAATGGCATGCTCTCTAGATTTGGGAAAATTAAACTGTGCACTTAATGTCTCCTTAGACACCTGCTTGGATTGCAATGGGGTCAGAATGCCTTTTTAGTTCCCATTAAATGAAGAGAGGTAAATTGTTTTTATCATGTTGCTCATAATTCTGCCAAATTATGAAGGTGAATCAACAATATTTACCCTTCTTTCACTTTTACTTTCACATTGACTCTTCCTGGTTGTTACAATATCATCTCATAAGTCTCATAAGCATCTTTGAACTAGAGCTCTTACCCCACACCTTTTTCTGCCTATCTTCCAATGTACTGGGTAGACTATTATTTTAATGACAAGGACTGTTATTTTAAGGCAAATGGGGAAGGGGGGAGGTAAAATAAGAAAGGAAAGGATATGATCCACAGCTGTTTTTTAAAGAACCATATAAGTCCTGATATATACATAAAAAAGAGGCTGATCTTCATGGCTTATTATGTCTCGACATTTCTGAAAATAAGACAAGATACAGAAATACAAAGCTTATTACAGTTCTATGCCCAAGGTAAGGTACATGTTGAATGTTCTATTAAATAATAATAATAATAATACCAAGAGCAAATAACCAAGTGGCCATGTTTGAGAAGAAAAATGAAAAGCTTTGAAAAATGTAGAGTTCTAAGAAAATACCAACCAGGTACACATATCATATGCATATAGTAAGTATACCAATATATACTTAGGTCTGTGGATATACACATTTATGTGCATAGATAAATGAATAGATAGATAAATGATTGAAGTATATATGTAGCTATACACATACTTGCATTTATTCTAGTTACATACAAATGGCTTAATGACATTGATTTTATATTTATTTGTAATTTCCCACATTAGAAAGGGACTATTAATTTTTTTCTATGTATCTTTGCTATGTATTTTTTTCTATATATCTTTTTCCCCATGTAATAAGAAGTAAATGCCATAAAGATATAATCATTTCTTTAAAAAATGAAATTAATCGACTAAGGACATAGATATACACAAAATATTTATATAAAGTGTACCAAAATTCCTAGTGCTAACTTTAAGCAAGCACTAAGCATTTTGGGACACCCAGTATAATTGAATTAAATTTATAAGGATATAAACATGTATATGTATATAATGTGCATATCTTTTTTTCTATTTGTCCAACTATCCATCTATCTAGTGGGCAACTGCAATGAGAGCCCAGTTCTCGGCTATGCAAAGATTAATCTATCTCAATGATTTATTCAAAGTATACATATAAATTTCTTCCTTGATTCTAATTCAACATGTAGAACTTCAGGTAGCTGATTTCTGCTCAGTGATTGAGTGGTTGGTACTGAGCCATGACCATGTCTTCTAATTGGCTGTGGAGATAGAAGAAAGAGTCTCTCAAGAGATGCTGAGCTCAAACTGAGTTCTCATAGACAAGAGTTAGATGACATCTCACTTTGGTATTTTCCTGCCAGGGAATGAGGAAAGGACTATGGGGAGATACACCAGGGAGCAGTAGCAAGTAAACATCTTTCATTTGGCCAAGGGTTGATGAGTACATGGAATCTCTGTTTCTTTTATTTTTCTTCTTCCCCATTCTTAGGTAAATGAGTATTCAAAGTTATAACCCTCAAATTGGTGGCCTTTTGAGTTTAATCAATATTTCAGTGTCCTCATAAGTTCCCCATGCAATTAGAATCATCTATAGTAGTGGCCATAGTATTAATGTCTGATGACACCCAAAAATAAGTCTGTAAAATCAATTATCTGAAGAATATAAAGGCTTCTGAGAATGAGATCTGTTTCTTTTTTAACTCTTACCTTCTATCTTAGAATCAATAATACTATGTATTGGTTCTAAAGCAGAAAAACAGTAAGGGCTTGGTGGTTGGGTTTAAGCGACTTTTCTTGAGTTCCACAGCTAGGAAGTGTCTAAAGTCATATTTGAACCCAGGACCTCCCATCTCCAGACCTGGCCCTCTATCCACTGAGCCATCTAGCTGTCCTAAAGGTGGGTTTTTTTTAAGGGAAAGCAAAAACTATGAAAGAAAGGAAATAATACTTAGGGTCCAATGGAAAATTCTATATATTCTTACAATTTTTTTGTCTAGTAATTTATTTTTTTAAAGCTGAGCTCTAATGGTTAATTAATAATGGAAGTATACTGGATAGAAGTTTAAGCAACATAAAAATAGAAACTACTGCTTTTCTTGCTTACTTTTGCATTCCCAAGGTCATCTTTAGTCATCTATCCACTAGAAACTTTACCTACCAGTGTGAGTAAAAATTGGAGAAAGTGAGCCCAAAGTGGGTGCTCCTTACATCTGTATACAATTTAGTTTCACATGCACACATAGTGTAGGGATTAAAAATTAATGGTCTGACTAAAATATATGAAAATTATAAATAATAATGGTGGTTGCCAATTCAAAGTATTATTGCTCAAAGTCAAAATGACCTTAATAGCTTTTATTTATAAAAGAGGTAGAAAGAGTGAAAGCAGAGAAATACAAAAGGGGAGAGAAGACATTTGCCTATGTAACTAAATATTGCTCTGTTGCTCTACTCAGTCAAGGTTTGTTGACCTTCGACAGGAATTAAACTCTTCTACAAGACAGGAAAGGAAAGCCAGCTATCCATTCACACAAGTTCCCTCTAAGAGGCAGGTCAAGACAGTGACTCAAGCTGAAGGTGACTCCTGACCTCAACTTTCTTCCTTGAACTGGCTTTTTTCTTGAAGCTGGCTTCCTTCTTGAAGCCAACTTCCCAAGCCCCAACAATTCAAGGCCTTTTATAGTGGCTTCTTGCCCCTTCTCCTCTTCACAAGGACCAATCACAGTTTCCAAATTGCCCAGCTCTGCCAAGGGGGCAGTGTTTGTGGAAGCCACATCTCACCTTCTGGAGAGGTAAATATTCATCAAAAGATTTTACAGATTCCTGGCTGATTGAGATGTGAATTCTCATTTCCTGGCTGATCAAGTTGAAAGGGTGGAGAGCTCCTCTACCTAGTGCTAATTAGGGTGTTCAAGCTTTTGTTGATTCAATTGAAAGTAGACAAAGGAGAGTTAATCCTGTCTTCCCAATCTAGTGAAGTACTAAGTAGGGATACTTAAGTTATTGTTAACCAAGTATTAACTCAAAATAGGCAAAGGGAATAAAGGATTCCCTTTCACAAGTGTAAATTCAGAAGAGACAAAGAGAATAAAGAATTCCCTTTTCACAATAGAAAGGAAAATGACAATTGGATATTAGGAAAATGAGTTAGACATAGTATCATATTTGTGACACATACTGCTTTGTAATGGGGTGAACAATAAAATAATCTCTCTTTTCATTTTTTTGAATGACTATATTATTGATTCATATATCACTTTCCTCAGGTAAAAATGTGCTTAAATGTTTGATCCTTATGATTTAGAAAAGATGTGATATCACAGAATGCTGCAAGATTAAAATGTGCATATTTGAATATGTATATTTAAAAACAATTAAAACTTTAATGGATTTCCATTCTTACCTTAAGGGAATGCTTAGATTTTTCCCTTACTATGTAATTAAAAGATATTGCCTTAGCATTATTGCCACATAAAGCAGAGGAATAATTTTAAGTAACATAATAATAATGAAACATTTTCAAATTTGGCTCTCCTTATTTTGGTGCATTCAATTTGACAGACATTTTTTATTGTTGTTTAATCATTTTCAATCATATCCAATTCTTCATGACCTCCAATGGGTTTTTGTTTTTGTTTGTTTGTTTTTGGGGGAGGGGGCAAAGATAAGAGTACTTTGCCATTTACTTCTCTAGCTCATTTTATAGATGGGAAAACTGAGGCAAACAGATTTAAGTGACTTGCCCAGTGTCTGAGGCTGGATTTGAAATGAGGTCTTCTTTATCCCAGGTTTAGTGCTTTATCCACTGCACCAGTTACCTGTCCAAATATTTATTAAATATCTATTATGTGAGAGACTGTTCTAAGTGCTAAAAGGGATTTAATACATACAAAATATAGTCTTTACCCTAATATGACTTAGAGCTATAGAGATGACATATTTAGGAATAATTATAATTTAAATGTGAATAGGAGAAACAAAAAAAAAATTTGAAAAAATCCCCATGTTAAAAAACAGGGAAACAGGCAGGCAAAAAGAGTCTTGACATATAGGAAGAATTTTAACATCTGGAAGTAGCCGTCAGTCACTGCAGGGAAGTGTTATAGAATAAGAGTTAATTTTAGGCATGGAGATGGCATGCCCAAAGAAATAGAAGTGGAAAGTTAGGAATGTGTACACAGGTTGGCAGGTAGACTCCTTTGGCTGTTACCTAGACTACCTCACACTGGAAAAAAAAAATAGGTTGGAGGCAGATTGTAGAGCTAAGGAGATTGGATTTAGTTTGTCAAGTAATGAGAATCATTGATCATTTTTGAGCCAAGGAGAACTCTGCATTCTCAATTTTGACTTACTAGAAACATGAAGGGTAAATTGGTGGGGATAGAGGATGGAATGAAAGAAGGTTATTTCAAGACAGCAGACTAAGAACAGGTAAGACCTAAACTAGGCTCTGAGAATGAGTCCCTAAGCTTCCTTCCAGTTTAAAATATACGACCTTAGGATGCTGTGAATGAAAAGGAATTGGCTATTAGAGGTATCTGGTAAGGGATTTTTATATTCGAATTTCGATTTAGTACTGTTTCCCTACAACCATTCTGTGCTTTTTCTATATCTTTTGTTATTATTTTCCCTTATATTGTAGAGGAGAATATTCTTATCACCTAAATCCACTCTGAGGTACTATGATGAACTTATTGGACAGGAGAGAGAAGAGACAATATTGCATATGTTGGTGCCTCCAGATCACCTTGTACAGATTCTCCCATCATGAGGAAGTTCCAGTGGGGCTTCATTCATTAGTCTCCATCTTCCATCTCCCCCAACACACAAATGCATCATAGAGAAAAGACCTATGAAAAGCACACAGAGCTATAAAATCAATAGCTGTATCCTGATTAGTATGAATAATGAATCCTGTGAAATAGTTGCATATGTTTGAATTCACGTGATTCAGAGTTATAATAAGTAAAATTGGCAACTGCTTCCAGTCAAATAATATGGAGTACAAATTCACATAATGTGATCAATTTGTGGAACTCAGCACTAATTGGGATCTCTCTGTATATCTTAGAGATCAGGATCCCTAGTCTCTCAATGATCTTTTTCTTCTTCCCATTCCTACCCAGTAACACATTGCACCTCTTTTGGATTGAATTTTTGTATCCTGACATTCCTTCAGTTCTTCTGTGCCTCAAGAAAAGTAGGCAAGGCAGAGAGAACACTGAAGTCAGGTTTTATGGAGCCACACCTCCAGAGAAGAAAATACTTTTCATTTTAAGATTGGAAATTCAAGAGATGTGGTGAACCTTGCCCAGAGCTACTCATTATGTCCTTAGCAGTGCTGGGAACAGAACTGTCAATGTCGCTTATTTTTTCCCCTTAAACCCAAGAAAGAACCTGTGGCAAAATCACAAAGAAAGACTCAAATAAAGATATTGACTCTCTCCTGCCCCAGTCCTTTGCACAAGTGGAGGTCCAGAATTATAAATATGCAATGACCGAATATGAGTATATAAATATAAATATATACATGCAAGTGTATATATACACATGTATACATACTTACGCATGTATATGCATATGTGTATGTACATGCACACATGGCTTACATTATATGTGCACATATATGTACATATATGGATTGGTTTTACTGAAATTAAAAATATTCCTCTTAAAGAGGCAAGAGTTACAAGAGTTGACTCTGGGTGGAGAAAGGGAGAGAATAGGAACAAAAATATACACAATATAAAAACAAAATATAATATATATAAATATGAATTAAAACATACAAAATTTAATAAGATGACTCAGAATTGTTCAGTCAATTGTGTTCAAGGAATATTTATAGTCTATACTTTCATGACCTTAACAAAAGCATATTAATTTTGGAACAAAAAGGATTTAACCCATTAAAATTTAAAAAAAAAAACAAGCAACTGAATGCAAATTAAAGAAGTCTCCATAGTTGGTGTTCTGACTGTCATTTAATGGCTTCTCTCTTAATAAAAACAGAGCCTTTCTTTGGTGTTATAAATGCATCATAGGTTTGAGCTTTGTGGTAATATGGTGCATATATATGATCTCTCTATTCAAATACTTTTTTTTTCTTAGAGCTATTTCTCATTCATTCATTTGTATATACTTGTAAATAACAGTTCACTGAACTATAAATAAAAAGTATATATATACAGAAGTGTATATATATATATATATATATATATATATACAGCTACAATTAAGATTCATCAGATGTTCAATACAAACATATTCTTCACAACTCAGCCCAATTGCATCTCAACAAGAATGAAAGATACTACCTAGCAGGCACCCACAGTTAAATATTACAGTCCAGCTGTGGACTGAATAAATAATCTTCACATGTGCAAACAGTGAACATTTTACAAACTCCAGAGGTCTATCTTTCTGTTTGCACATTATTTTTATCATTATATTTACCAGTAGGAAAAGCAATTTTTATATGAAAGACTGACATACTAAGCGATGAGAATAAATGTAGGAAGGGGAACACGACTTATTGCTTTAGGTTCTACATTAATTAGGTTTCCATTTGGAGGACAGGATGGTGTAGTGGAAAGAAGAATGATTTTGCAGGCAGAAGGCATGAGTTCCAATTTGAGTGGTGGCCCTTTTTACCTGTGTGACCATGAGAAATTAATTCTCTTCATTGTCTTTCAGTTTCCTTATATAATCAGGATATTGTAACTGTTGACTTATAAGGTGTCTTCCTGTTCTATATTTATGATGTCTTAAAATATACTCACATTTCATTCAGGTAAACGCACAGAGCATTGGTTTATTGGATGAAAATTGATGTGAAAAGATAGATCCTGCCAATATCATTGCATCCTGGTAAATAAACATATACTTCATATAGTAAGACTAGAAGGAAGCAAGAGAATCAAAATAATTTCTTTATCTATCAGTGCCATCATAGAAAGCCTGCATCCTCAGCTGGGTAGGTCTAAATGAAGATGAATAAGCAATAGATCATAGATTTGGATATGTACAGAAACAAAGAGACCATCAAGGTCAATCTCCTCATTTTCCAGATGAGTAGACACATGAATAAATACAGAGATCTTAAGTAAATTGCCCATGTTCATGAAGTTTATTCTATACCTGAGATGGAATTTAAACCCAAGTCTTATCCCATTGTGCTCTTTTTATCAAGAAAGGTTAATATTCTATCTTCTTTTTAAACAACATAGCAGGAGCCTAATAAATGTTTGTTGGGTTTTGTTCCTATACTCAATCCAGAATTGAGACAAATATTTTTAAGATGTGCTTGTGTCTTTAAATAATCTTGCAAAATTCACTTTTCATTTTTTGTACTTTTTATTTTTTTCCCCTTTACATTTTTATAGTTGCTTATATTATTTTCTTGGCATCACTTCAAACCAAGTAAATTCAGTAGATATTTCGGTTTACTTGTATTTCTCATATCCTTTATTTATTAAAGAAAATTATGGAATTATATTCATATCCCACAGTTTGTTTAGCTATTCTCCAATAAGTAGGCATCTACTTTGAAGTTATTTGCTATCACAAAAAGTGATACTATAAATATTTTGGAGTATTTGGGGATTGTATTCTTGTTGATGGCTTCTTTGTGGTATAACTTAGTAATAGATCATCTGAATCAAAGGGTATGGCCACTTCAGTAATTTTATTTGTGTGAATTTTTCAAAATATTTCTACTGATTTATAGCTTCACCAATATATATAGAAACACCACTAGTGTTTCTGTTTTTTGAAATTCCTCTGACTGACAATATCCATCTTTTGTCATTATTGCCAATTTCATTGGAATAAAATCTCATGATTGTTCTAATTCATATCTTTCTTAGTATTAGTGTTTTGGAGCTTTTTTATTTTGTTTTAAATAGTTTGTAATTTTTTTGAGAAGTTTGTTCATATAATTTGACTACTAGCAAAATGGCTTTTAGTTATTTATTTGTATGTATATGTGTCTGGGGCTAAGGATGGTCCCTAGCTTGGATGAAAAAGGAGGAGGGTTGGGCGTGGGGCTAGCAACCCCACCCTGTAAAAACTACATCTGCTAAAGAAACTGCAACCTAAAGTAGGGGCAGCTGGGCTAGCTCAGTGGATTGAGAGCCAGGCCTAGAGACGAAAGGTCCTAGGTTCAAATCCGGGCTCAGACACTTCCCAGCTGGGTGACCCTGAGCGACCCATTGCCTACTGGTTGTGGCCCTATGCTCCTAGAATGGAGTCCCAGGATAAAAAGAAAATATGTGTCTGTGTCATTTGGTATTATACACACTCATAGCTAAATTATTTTTACAACTATCTACCATATATACATATACTTATGTGCATCTTGAATATCAAAGAAATTTGATACATTTTTTCCTCCCACTTGACTATCTCCCTTCATATCCTATTATATTAATTTTAGTTGTGTACAATATTTCTGGTTTCTTGTAATCAAATCATCTATTTAAAATTTTAAAATGCTTCTAATCCTCCTCTGGTTAAGAATGTATCTCCTAATCATTGCAGTGAAAAAACATATATTCTGTTTACTTTCTTTTAAAAAATAAGACGGGGGCAGCTGGGTAGCTCAATTTATTGAGAGCCAGGCCTAGAGACAGGAGGTCCTAGGTTCAAATACGGCCTCAGACACTTCCCAGCTGTATGACCCTGGGCAAGTCACTTGACCCCCATTGCCTACCCTTACCACTCTTCCAATACACAGAAGTTAAGGGTTTAAAATTTAAAAAAAAATAAGGCGATCTTTAACATCAAGACCACATATCAATTTAGAGTATTTTAGAATGGGATATGGGGTAACATTTTTGTCCAAGCCTAATTTCTGCCAATCTACTTTATAGTATTTCCCAGATTTTTTTCCTTATCAAATAGGAAGTTGTTTCTCAAGTAATTTATGTTTCCCATTTTATCAAACACCAGGTTTATCACTCTCCCTTATCTAGTCTATTCCATCCACCTACCTGTCTATTTCTTTAGTCAATACTTGAAGGCTTTGTTGATGTTGCTTCCAAATATGGTTTGAGGTATGGAAGTGCTATTCTTCAATCATCGCTAATTCTTTTCATTATTCCATGATTCTATTCCATCATTCAATTTATGATTCTATTTCATTATTCCATTCACATTCTATTCCATTTTGATCTTTTATTTAGTTTTTTTTATTTAGTATTTTTGGAGTAAACTTTCTAATTTATTTAGTATTTTTGGAGTAAACTTTCTAATCCTCTCATGTATAAGACTTAGAGTCTTATGAGTCTTAGAAAGTTACCTAACAACTCTGAAAGGTCAGGTGAGTCCCTATACACAGATAGTATGCATCAGTCAGAACTTTTACTGGGTCTTTCTGACTCCAAGAGAGTCTACCCATGATATCATATTGCTTCTTCTTATTTTAATATGTTCATTGCTAATCTCTAAACCCATTTCCAAGGATTTAGTCTCTGACTTTCATGGTCATTGAGCTTGGTATGGGGTTTCTGGGATTCACAGCAAAACTTTTCTTCCACCACTGTCAACACATTATTAGGGTTCAGCCCAATCTTTTTTTTTAATTTGGGATTTATTCATGAGAGAAATGAACACATTAATTCAGGAATTATATGCATGTTCATTCAATGAGCATTAAGTGCCTACTACATACCACACATTGTACTAGGCAGTGGGAATACAAAGCCAAAAATGAAAGAGTCCCTGCCCCCAAACTTTTTAGATTATAGTAAAAATATATAAGGTGTCCCAAAATCCTTAGTGAAGTTTTAAGCTGTAGTAATGTAAAGTCTTTTGGAACACCCTATAGTGAAAAGGTAATTAAAGTGCCATAAATGAAAGAAATATATCTATAGTAGCCCATTCAATTATTCAAGTTATATTTGTATAGAAAATAGAATCCCTGACTTATCAAAATTATTATAGTTAATAATGATATTATCATATTATATAATAATGATATTTTATAATTAATGATACAGTAAGTGAGAAATATATCTTAAATAGGATGTCTGCATACCTTGATAACATCTTGGACTCCAAGCTGAGGAAAGTAGTCCAAGATATACTGTTATTTGGAAAACAAGATAGTTTTTATTTAACTGAAGTCACTCATGATGGAAAGTGTCCATTTTTTAATTATGGATATTTTTCTGGATGGTGCTAAATAATACACTACTTCTCAGAACAATAAAAATGCATATTATTTAAATGATAAACATTGGGGCTCATGTTTAGATGTAAAAAGTATATACCATTAGCATCTCAGATGACAAGTATAAAAATGTCATTAAAGATTTCAAGGATATGTATGACTAGATAAGGACACAGGAAGACTTGGTATCATGAAACTGTGAAAGAAATAATGACCTCATTTCTAGAATTAGTACATTAAAAGACCCATAATGAGCCCTCTCTCATGTTGGGTGGATCTTTAAGGGCTAATGTATAGAAAGACCTGAATGAGAATTGCACTGAATAGGAAGAAATGAAAAAGTAGTATAATGGGTTGAAACTGATTTAAATCATCTCCTTATAATTTAGGTCTGATATGAAATGAAATGAGACTCTCAGGCCAGACAATGTTTCATGAAAGGAAACTTATTTAGTCAAAACCTAGAAAGAATAATTCTGGCAGGTGAATCTTTACCCTAAAATCCTTCATGACTTTATAAGGAAATTTACCTGGTTAGCAGGACCCAATATGATAATTTGTATATGGCCTTAGGACACATCAGAACTGCTTTAGGACACCAGCATTCCTGTCAACATTTGGCTTTGAGACAATCAAGTCTTAGAACTGTGTTTTTTACCTTTAGGCCAGTGTTTCCCAAAGTGGGTGCTGCCGCCCCCTTCTGGGTGCTGCAGCGATCCACAAGAGCGGTGATGGCCACAGGTGCATTTATCTTTCCTATTAATTGCTATTAAAATTTTTTAAAAATTAATTTCCAGGGGACCAAGTAATATTTTTTCTGGAAAAGGGGCGGTAGGACAAAAATGTTTGGGAACCACTGCTTTAGGCAAAGAACACTCAAGTCATAAAAGAAAATTGGGGTAGGGAAGAGAAAAGGAGTAAATCTTATTTTATATTAAAATTTTCTCCAGAAGGAGGAAATCACAAATACATTTAAAAGAGATATTCTGTGTGTGTCTGTATGTGTGTGTGATGGATGCCTCCAGTAATCTGGTAAACCCTATGAAGTTTTTCTCACAAGTATTTTAAAATATTTTTAGAAAATCACAAATATCAATTTCAGCTTAATGAAAATCAAGATGTATTTTCCCCTTTCAAATCCATGAATTATTGCTTAGAATCAATCCATATATACCAACTTAAGGATATAGGATCTAAAATCAAGATCATTCTCAAATTTACTAATTTATATTCTTCAACAAAAATCCTTTGCCTTGACTCTTTAAGATACCCAAAAGCTCACGATTCTTCTCTAATTTTCTGCCCAAATCAAAAATGACTTCATTTGTTGTTATCATTATTGTTATTATCATTATTATTAGTATTATTATTATTATTAGTAGTAGTAGTAGTAGTGGTATTGCTAGTGGTGATGATGGTGTTATTCTCACTGCTATTATTATTATATCTGTCATATATGATGATTCTTTTTCACTAAAAAAAAGCCACTCAACTTCTCCTTTTAAACTTCCAGTTCACAAATTCAAAAGAATCATTCTGGACCAATAAAATACTCATTTAATTCTTTTCTTTTCAAGTCTACAGTTTACACTTTATTTTCAAAATATCTTCTAGAAGCAATTCACTTTGCTAAGCACTGTGTATATAAAGGCACAGTCCCTAACCTCAAAGGATTTACATTAATCAAAATTCTTTAAGGACCTTTCCAGACAAGTCAATCCAATGATATCTGCTGATGAATCCAAAATCTTTGGCCCATCAGGGTCAGAAAGAACTATTCTTAATTCTTTGAAATCAAGCCATTTAATTATACATTTAGAACTCAAAGAAATATTGGAGTCAATCTGGTTCAATCCTCTCTCTCAACCCCCACCATTTTGCAGATGAAAAAATTGAGGGTTAAAAAGATTAACTGACTTAACCAAGGTCACAGAAGTAATAAATTGCAGAGTTGTTAGTTGAACACAGGTCCTCTGAATACAAATTTAGAATTCCTTCCATTGTGCCACTTTGCCTTCATTGGTTTCTTCCTATTCATTAATTTATAAAGTGGGCTGAATGAAATGTTCAGGGAGGAGTAGCACCTCTCATATGAGGGGTTGCCAAGTATTTTTCAGGTCTGCTTCTTTATCTTTGGGGTCCATCTTTCACCCAAATCTCACCTATGACTCCAAGAAGATATAACAAGTTCAGTGGTCTCATCCCACTGAAATCATCTTGACAGATGAGCTAAACCTAGTTGAGGGCAACTGTCAGACCTTAAACCCATCAATGAGTGAAGAGAACATCTACTCCAAACATGGAAGACCTTCCCTGCAGAATGGGAAAATAAGAAGGTAGATTAAATAGAGGCTATTAGGGAACATTTAGCACTTGGTCAGACATTGAAGAAACCAAGGACATCCATTGTATCCTAGGCCATCATTAGTTGTCTTGACTTTTGATATATTTATTAATATATTATGTATTTCTTATATATTGATATATCATATTAAATATAATATGTTATATATTATATCTAAATAAAACAAAAATATATAAAATATATATATATTGTTTTGAATATATATTTTAAAAAAGCAAAAATTGTTCATCACTTTTCTTATTAGATTGGGAAATGTATTAAGCTATGCACAGGATATAGAAACATATTCTATTCTTTGGAACTGCCAATGCCTTCACTCCCAAAGTACTATGTGTTTAACTGCTTTTTAAACATTTAATTATTAACATTACATTTATTCTGTATTTATCTTATATTTACATATGACCATGCCCTTCCATCCCAAAGAATGTAAGTTCATTGTAATATGTATTACATCATTTTTCCTACTTGTGTCCCCAGCTTGTGGTTCAATATCTGGCACATAGTAGGTGCTTAATAAAGATGGATTGATTGATATTTAGTTTAGTGTTACCTACCTCAAAGTAGTAGAAATAAGCTAGAACAGTGATTCCCACAGGTGCATTTATCTTTCCTATTAATTGCTCTTAAATTTTTTAAAAAAATTAATTTCCAGGGGGCTAAGTAATATTTTTTCTGGAAAGGGGGCAGTTGGACAAAAAAGTTTGGGAATCACTGAGCTAGAAAAACAGTCTCAATTGATCTGTTTACACATCACCAGATTTCATCCTGTAAAGTCCATTACTAGTCAGTCTGGATTCTCCAGTATCACAATGATAATTTTAATTGGAATAGGTGTTACAGGAGAACAAAATGCATTCCAGTAATGGGAGTATCACAATTGATCATCTTTTTGCTTTTGACGGAGACAAACCATTCATTTCAAATGTAAAGATCCATGAAAATTATATATTTAACCAACTAGCTGTATGGAAAGGAGGCACAATACTATGTTAATTTTAGGAGAAAAAAGTTGTCATGGGAATAAGAGTTTACAGAATGGCTGCAATCAAGGAAAATGGAAAGAGACTGCCATAATTAAGTAGTACACAATTTGGAGTCTGTACTGTGATTTTCTGATCTTGGAGAGTTATTGCATTTTGGGCATTTCAGTTCCTAGTGATTTGTCTAATTTTCATATCTTTTAAGAATCATTTTAATTTCATACTGTAAGTGAATACACAAAGATTGTGTAATAACTGTCTATGAAAAGGAAGGGCTGGAGTAACCATCTGTTCCCCAGTATGATTCATTTTTCAGTAGCTGAACAAGTTATGATATATTAACATAATAGAATATTATTATTTCATAAAAATGGTGAAATGGACAGTTTCGGAAAAAAGCTTGAATTCAATGTGAAAAAAACCAAGAGAACAAATTATACATTAATGCCAACAATAAAGAAAAACAACTTTGGAAAACTTGATAGATTTGATCATTGCAATGATTAAACAAAGGATTGAGTTTAATTAAGGATTATTATTATTACCTGAAGATGAAATGAGGGAGGCTCATCTTGATTTTAAGACCACTTCCTGCTCTAAATCTATGATCCTCTGATCTCATAATTACACTGAGTTGGGATTTTTTTGTTGTTGTTGTTGTTTGTTTGAAAAAGCTTGAGTAAAAGAGTGAATTAGTCCCTAATATTTCCTTAGTGTAATTTTTCAAGTAAGTCTATTTACACAACATACATATACCAACTTTGAGGGATTTATAACATCCTATAATTGTTATCTACTTTCAATGAAATTAGACCTCACATGGCTTTTCTGTGAGACTGTAAAATGTGATTCAAATTACCCAAACAACTCCCTCCCAAAAAACCGATTATCTTTCCTATTGGCTGACATTTATAAATAATATAAATCAGCTTTTAATAGCATGAAGCTGTTCAACTGACTCTCAAGAAAAGTTACTTTCATGAATATTTACTTAGTTCTGCATTCAAATTAGTATGGATACTTACTTTTAATAGGCAAGTAATAATGTATGTCTGTTACTTAATAAATATGTGTAATTTCTTCATATAAAAATATAAAAAATCCTTTTAAAAGGATTTAGGAAAAAGCCTTTTGTACATTTATATGTTCTGAATGTAGAGAGTTTATCTTTCTGTATCTTTTTTTCTAAAATGACTTTGAAATGTTTTAAAAATTAGTAGTGATGTTATTGACAGACTATTTGGACATGGAGTCACTCCTTAAGAAAATAAACCAAAAATATATTTTTAAAATGTTCAATTTCTTCTTTTCATTTATTTTATCTTTAGAAATTAACAGTAATCTACCTGGGATATAAATAGGCATTTCTATAATTCTCTATAACTTTAATTCCTTACAAATAAATGGAAAAGGATGTTACATATTGTATGCAGGCATTGTCCATATGATTAGTTTTCTGTTTTATCAGAGCATGTTTAATTATATTGATGCTTAGTGTTATGTAAATAAAATATCTGAATAATTACCCCAAATAGTAATTTTTCATCTATGTTTAGCATCACATTCTATAGGTGTAGCTTAAATGCTGGTGCTGTTTTTATCAGTCTCCCTCGCCCACACACAATTCATTGCTTAAAGCTAATTAGAAATGTTCCTATTATTCTCTGAATTTGAATTTGAATTATTCTCTGAATTTGAAATAATTTAGAACAGATTGTTTGTAAAGATATGCTTTTTAGAGGCTTTTTTCGATTACCTACTTGTACTTATGGGTAATCAGAGCTGCTAAGAGATAGTGGATAAAAAGTCATCCTCCTATCATGAAGTCCTGGGTGCAAGTTTTGATTCTGATACATAGTGGGTTTATTTTTTTTATTCTCAGCAAGTCGTTTAAATTTGTCATGTCATAGCATCATTCCAAGGTTCTAAATTGTAAAACAGCTGCTAATTTGCTTTGATAAAGGGAGTTCCTTCACTGGGAGTTTGATATAGATGGATAAAATCACAGAGCCAGTCCATGACACACCAAATTGGGCAGAGGTGTGAGAGATCTCCATTGATTACCCTTAGATACCTAAGAGGAATGAGTTATAGGATTTTGTCTACAATGTGAAAATTAAGGTCTATGTTTCCTGGGGCAACTAGATCAAACAGAAGACACAATTCTGATCTCACCCAGTTACCTTTCCCTATAGGAATAATATAAACATACTTTCATTTTAATAATATTAATCTATCATCAAAAAGTTATATAACATGTTCAAATACTTAATTAAAATGCAAGTTTATTATTATGAGTTAAACCATATATTTCCTAATAAAAATCTTCAATTTGTATGATATTTATAAATAATAATAAATCAAAATTTAAGAGCTATTAAAAAGGCATTTAATATGTCCCCCAAAAGCAGTGATAACTGTAATTTACCTACTATAGTCTAGTAAACTGGAAAGTCTTCAAATATGGTTATAATTTTGTGTAATTATTCAGGGTCTAGAGACATTTATTACTGCAAGATTGAGTATCAATTGATGAATGCTACCAATTATGGAAGTTAAGTGCAAAGGAGTTGTGATATATGTTGGTGTAGAGAATACATAATACATTGAGACACAGAATTTTTAAAAGACTAACAAGGCTGTCCCTCTACCATGTTCATTTAAAGTTTGATACATTTCCCAAAAATGTCATAACATTATTTTTAAAAAAAGAAATACCTCTTATATTTCTTATAGATGTGGCCAGCCAGAACTAGAAGATTGTGATCTTATGTGTGAGATGGAGAACCTATCTTGAAACCAGATCCTAGTGTTTTTTGAGGATGGATTATGGGTCAAGTTAAGAGAAAGTCTTAGAATAAAAGTGTCAAGTTAAAATAGATTAGCCAAGAGCTGATAAAGTTAGTGGAAATGGTTAGCAAGAATGACAAAAAGTTGTTTAGTACACACAAAGGCAACACAACATTGATGATGATGATGAGAAATGGAGATTAGATCACTGTGTTGTTTTGGGGCAGGAACAAAGGACTGGAGAAATTATAGGGGAAAAAAAACAAACAAAAATTATTATCACAAACTTTTCTCTCATTCTGATTCCCTGAATGAAATGCAACTGAAAATGGATAATGGAATAAAACAAAAGGGAATCAGGGCATAGATTTAAGGAGGTAGTGTGGGTTTCCTGCTCCTGGTAAGAATATAATTACATTTTTGTGAAGTTTGGTTCTTCTCCTTTCCCATTGCCATTTGTCTTTGTATCCTGTCTGGATCTTAGGTGAATAGGAATCCTAAGACATTAAGAATATGTAAAATGTGTAAACTCTGGCTCTATATCAGGAAGCAGTAAAAAAATGAAATACAGAAAAATTCTGGTTAAGCAGGGTGTGGACTACATTTTTCTCTTTTCTTTTTACATATTATGTTATACCATTTGGTTTCCTATCTTCATTCAGTTATGAATCCCACCTTCCTATGCCACCAAAAAAAAATGGAACCTTAGAGCAGGCTAAGCCTTTCTTTTCATTGTGTACTAACTCACATACACCTTTATGAGATTTGATCTACAATTTGAAAATGAATGTCTATGTTTCCTAGGACAAGAATATCAAGGAGAAAAAAACGTTCAGATCTTACCCGGTTCTCTTTCCCTTTATGAATTGCATGAAAGGTGCTTTCATTTTAATTATATTAATTCACCATCAAAAAGGTTATAAATTATAAATTAATATAAATTATACATAAACAAATTCAAATATTTAATTAAAATGCAAGTATATTGTGATGATAAATTAGCCATAGATTTCATAATAAAAATCTTTGATTGGTATGACCTTTACAAATAATAATAAAGAAATTAAGGGCTATTAAAAAGACATCTTGACACATTTATATTGTTAATAGTAATTCAATCTGTCCTGCACCTTAGAAATAATTTAAGCCAGCTATATCATTTTATGTATAAGGAAGAAGAGATCCAGAGAGGTTCCATTCCCTAAGGTCATACAAGTCAAATCTGGGATTTGACCTCATGTCAGCTGATGTTATATCTACATTCAAGAATACCATGCCTTCTCGCATAACAGTTACATGTAAACAAATCAAGGATAGTTATTATTGTAGTTATTATAACACAAATTAAATATATTTGATCATATCAAGAAATATTTTTTAAAAATTCCAAAAATAAATGTAATGATATTGGGAAATCAGGGTCGTTTGCTGAAAAATTTCTTTGCAATTAATGGTTTTGTGAAATGTTCTGAATTAGCTATTGCTATGACAGAAAAAAAAACAGTTATGTCTGCTTTCATATAGGATATGTATAACTCCCACTCACATCCGATTTTAATAAGAAATAATAATAATTCAATGCCAATGACTTAATGGGTGCCCCAAACTTGCTCTAAGTTTTTTTGCGCTGGCTTTGGCACTGTAGGTGGTGTGTGTGTGTGTGGGGGGGTGTTGTTTAGCTTGCATTTTAGTGAGAGCTGTTTCACCCCTTTATAGCATGGAATTGCCCTGATTCCACGTCCCTTCAATGCTGCGCCCTGTTGTGGGGTCCCTTCATTCATCTGGATTTGTTTTCATGTCTTCTTGAGAGTCCTATATGTGTGGATTAGGAGAGGTCAAGCAGCTGCTTTTTACTCTGCCTCCATCTTAACCCAGAAGCTTCCCCTTCCCTGATATAAGCATTTTGGATGAGAATTAAACTCAGTTCTCCCAGTCCTGCATCCTAGCTGCCTCTGAGACATCACCATATTGATTTGTCTTTTAGACTGGATTTCTTGGGCCAAATTGTGTTTCTTACACTCCACTTCCTTTGACTGAATGGCACCCCAGGTAAACAAGGACTTACATTAAGTCTTACATGTCTAATCTTTTCACAAAGAGCTCTTATATTTATGTAGTTAGACTAATATCATCCTTGTTTACATTTGGACCTCTGATATTAGTGTGTGATCAGTGTTTGTTTAGTTAAATTGAGTTGTCTCTAGTAAAACGTACTTTAGAATTGAAAAACCAAGATCAGAGAAATTTACTTTAAAAATGATCAGAACAGGAGAAATAATTTATCATCAACTTAATAATTCATCAATTTAATGAAATTAGAAATACCCCTGGAATTCAATAAAACTCATCTCTTTTGGCTTATAGCATCTTGTGTGTTCATCTTTATAGCCACTTTCTCTCATCCTACCATTGTTTTCCTATTGTATTTTATGAGATTTAGTCAGTCTACAAATATTTGTTAATTATTTACTTTGTACAATGCTCTTTGGAAAGAACTAGAATGACTACTCATTGTTTTCAAGGTATTTAGAATTAAATATTTTTTTTTACATCCAGGGTGTTATATAATTTGTGGAATATGTTTACACACACACACACACAAAAAAAAAACAACAACAAAAAACTAAAGTATTAGCTTGTAATGTCTCTAGGTAGAGTTATAATGTCTTGATTGAGAGAGAAGATAAGCCCATTGTATTCTGCCCTTATCAGATCACATCTGGGGTATTGTTTCTCTTTCCATTTAGCAGTGAGCTAGATTACTCTAAGAAGCAGGACAACAAAGATGGTAAGAAAACTAAAACCAATTCCATTCATGCATGGACTGAAAGATTCTGAAAGAAAAAAACTATAATAATCTGAGAGGGACAGAACAGATTTCTTTGAATATTTGAAGGTCTTGTTAAAGCAAGGAACACTGCTTATCACTACTATTATTTAACATGATTCTAGAAGTTCTACCTATAGCAATGAGACAAGTAAAAGAAATAGAATAAGCATAGACAAAGAAAGAATAAAATTATTGCTTTGTCTTTAAAGTATCAACTAAAAACTTAAGTGAAATAATTAACAAGCTTCAACAAAGTTGCAGGTTATAAGATAAACCCATATAAACAATTAACATTTCTTTATATAATCAACAGACCAGCAGGAAGTCCTAGAAAGAGAAATCTCATTCAAAATATCTAAATAATCTATAATATGTTATATATTATATCAACAAAGATTCATATAATTCTAGTGATAAAATGGTCTTTGTAGAAATAAAGTCAGACCTAAATCATTTGAGACACATTAATTGCTCATGGATAGGTTGAGCCACTATCATAAGCATGACAAAACTACCTAAATTATCATCTTACTTATTCATTATTGTACTAATAAAAGATCCAAACAAACATTTTATAGAATAAAATAATTGTAAAGTTTATAGGGAGAGGCAAAAGGATGAGGATTTCAAGAATAATAAAGAAAAAGAAGAGAATAAAGGGGATCTAGCAGTATTATATCTCAAGAATCATTAATACAATTTAGTGCTGGTCCAAAAAGAGAAAAAAGAGAGATAGGAAAAGACAGAGACAAGAAGATGTTGATCAGTGAAATATATTTGATATATAATATACAAAGAAAAGAAACCCAATAGCATTGTGTTTGATAAACTAAATAACACCAGCTAACAGAGGAAAGATTCACTACTAGACAAAAACTATTTGGAAAACTGGACAGTAGTCTTGTAGAAACTAGGTTTAAACCAATACGTCATGTTGCATATACCAAAATAAGTTACAAATAGATACATGGACTAGATATGTCATATCAAAAGTAAGATAGAGGAGCAAAAAGAAAAATGACCTTTTAGCTCCATGAATAGGTGAAGTTTATGACTAAGAATGTAATAGAATTGATCACATAAGATAAAACAGAGACTTCCAGATTATAAAACATTTAAAAGTTTTTGTACAAACAAATTGGATGTAATTAAATGTTTTTTAAAATTAAAAATCAGTATATCTACTATTTATCATTTTAAATTTTACAAAGTATTTTACCATTTTTTATTAATTAGATTTTTACAGTAAAGTTCTTAGGTATCTTCCTCTTTTCCTGTGCTTCTTGCTCTAGAGGAGGAATCATTTCACAAAAAAAAGTATGTCTATAAAAACTATGTTTTGCTTGTTTCTATTTATCAGTTTTTTCTGCACATGAACATATGCAAGTTATTCTTCAAACAATAGTTCTTTTTCAGTATATAATACCTTTTTGCTCTGTATAAATTCTTGTAGGCATTTCCATGTTTAATTTTTTTAATCAACCTACTTATTTCTTATGGTGAAATAGTATTCCATTACAATTATATGACACAACTTGTTAGGCATTCCTGAACTGATGGACATCTCCTCAATTTCCAGTTTTTTTGCTTCCACAAAGAGAACCATTTTAAATATTTTAGGATATATAGATTATTTTTCCTTCCCTCTGATCACATTTAAACAAACTCAATAGTGGTATTGTAGGTCAAAAAGAATGCACAATTTTATAACTCTTTGAGCATAATTCCAGATAGTTCTCCAAAGTAACTGGATCAATTCACAGTTCTACCAACAGTATATTAATGGCGTCATTTTTCCATATACCTCCAATGTTTATCATTTTGCCCTTTTATCATTTTAGTCAATTTGATAGTTGTTAAATGATATCTCAGACTGGTTCTGATTTGCATTTTTCAAATCAATAATGATTTAGAGCATTCTTTCTCATGGTTATATATAGCTTTGATTTCTTCCTTCAAAAACTGTCTGTTCGGATTTTTTGACCATTTTTCAATTGGGAAATGGCTCATAATATAAATTTCACAAAGTTCTCTATATTTATTCATTTGGGGGAAATATATTCTATCTCTCTATGCAATAGCCTATAGCAGTGGTTCCCAAACTTTTTTGGCCTACTGCCCCCTTTCCAGAAAAAGATATTACTTAGTGCCCCTTGGAAATTATGAAACTATTTATTGAACTCAGAATAGAATGTAATACAAAAAAAGTGTGGCCATAACCTCTCCTCTGGATTGCTGCAGCACCAACCAGGAGGTGGTAGTGCCCATTTTGGGAATCACTGGCCTGTAGCATATTAAATATAAAAGAATAATTGCAAGATGGTAATTTGTACCAGAACCATTTATTTCTAAACTATAGCTCATTAAGAACAATCACAACAATAACTAAAAGCACATTACCCTTTCAAACTCAATTCAAGAGTTACTTCCTAGATGAGGCATTTTTTTATCTTCTCAGTTATTAGCCCATCCTACCCATGAACAATCAATGTTTTTTTCCCAATTGTTTAGATCTAGTTTTAATTATGTGGAAAAGGTTTTGTAGATGTGTTTGTATAGTTCCTGTGTTTATTTTGGTAAATAGATTAAAAAATATTTTATATTTTCTAGGGTGATTTTAAATGGAATTTCTCTCTTTAACTCTTGCTGCTACTATGTGTTGGAAATACATAGAAATCCTGATGATTTATGTGCATTTATTTTGTATCCTGCAACTTTGCTAAAGTTGTTGATTATTTCCACTAACTTTTTAGTTGATTCTCCAGGATTTTTTAAGTAGAGCATCATATCATATCATCTGCAAAGAGTGATAGCTTGGTCTCCTCATTGCTTATTTTAATACCTTCTATTTCTTTTTCTTCTCTAATTGCTATTGCTAGTGTTTCTAATACAATGTTAAATAATAGAGGTGACAATGGGCATCCTTGTTTCACTCTGGATCTTATTGGAAAGGCTTATAATTTATCCCCATTGCATATGATGCTTGTTGATGGTTTTAGGTATATACCATTTATTTTTCTTAGGAAAGGCCCTTCTATTCCTATACTTTCTGGTGTTTTCAGTAGGAATGGGTGTTGTATTTTGTCAAAGCCTTTTTCAGCATCTATTGAGATAAGCATGTGGTTTTCGATTTGGTCTATCTTGCTTTTCATGGTTTCCTGCTGTTTAATTTAGGTCGCCAATTTGCTTATCATTTCATTTGACATTTGGGCATCTTTCTCCAATTGGGAGTTTCTGTCTTTTAACCTGTTAATTTCCTTTTGAGCTATTTCCTGCTTTTCTTACCAAATCTCTTCCATCTTTCTCATTATCTAAGATTTGAAATCTTGAAGAGCTTGTGACCAATTTTCATTTTTGGGGGAAGTTTTTGATGTGTTTCCTTCTTTGCCCTCCTCTGCTGTCTGCTCTGCTATCTGGATTTTTTCTGTGTAAAAGTTATCAAGTGTTAATGTTTTCCTCTTGTTTTTTCTCTTGTTTAGTTCTTGGGCATTGCTTGCCATTATTGTGTTGTTTTTCCTTCTTAGTCAGAAGTCTGGGTGAGGCAGGCAGGCTCTCTGTGTATAGAGCTGTGGAACAGTTTTTGCCTGAGTCACAGCACATTACTGCCCCTCTCAACTTTATCCTTGAGCCTAAGGTCTATGCTCTTTAGGCTCCTGGGGTTTCAAGTCTAGCTGTTCTCAAGGTCAAACCTTGCTTGCTTCTCTGCCTGGGGCTCCTTCCACAGTCATGCACCCCTCCAGGCTAGGTCCATGCCCAAGGACCGAGCTCATGGTCCATGCCCAAAGTCCACGTTCTTTACCCTCTTGGGTTCTTAAGTCTTGCTGCTCTCAGGAACAAGCCCCTGGTGATCCCAGTTAGCTGCCAAGAACTTAGTGAATGCCCCATGCTTGCTCTAACTCTTGTGCGCTGGCTCTGGGACTGTATGTGGGGTGGGATTGAGGCAGGTTGTTCAACTCATGTTTTAGTGAGAGCTATTTCACCTCCTTATAGCATGGAAATGCCCAGATCCCATGTACCTTCAATGCTGCGCCCTATTGTGGCGTCCCTTCATTCATCTGGATTTGGTTTTTGTGTCCTTTTGAGGTATCATGTATCAGTATTTAGGAGAGTTAAGCTTTCTGCTTCTACTCTGCAGCCATATTAAACTGTAAATTGATAGTTTCTTGTAATATGGTATCCAAGTTTTTTTTCTTCATCATAGCTTTCAGGTAATCCAATTATTCTCCGATGGTCTTTATATGCAAGGGAAGTGCCTGTCATTCCCTTCACTCTCAGGAATATATGGGTGAGCCAGATGATGGCCAACCTGTGGTTACTGACTGGCAGTGTAGTTCAAAGAGTCCTACATCTTAACATATGTTAAGCATTGCAATTTCGAGTCTGACACTGAGTTCAAGTCCTTAGTATTGGCGTGGGAGTACCTCAATCCCACCAGTATTTGAATGATCTTTTTGACCTTGTGCTTCTTGGCACTGTGCAGATTTTCTCATCAGTCCCATTGGGATTGGTCGGTCGGTCTCCATGACCTTGTGCTTTTTTAGCACTATTAATGGCAATAGCCTCCAGGAGGCTCCCTTGATTGGTAGAAGCCCTTGTGGCTAAAACTCTTGTTAATTAACTTTTAGGCTCTCTGGCTGGGCCTCTGGAGTCCTCCTGGAGTAAAACCCAGACTTAATACAATCTCTTACACTTACCTTCTTCTCCTCTCTCTACTTCCACTCTCTCCTATATTTTCTATATAAACTTCCATAAAAGTCATTTTAACTTGAGGTTATTCTTAATTGGGGATTGATAATTGTTCAATCCCCTGGAGACCAACCTTTTAATATTCAATCAAAAACCCCTTTTCTCCCTTACAGTTTGGAACCTATGAGAGCAGATGTGTAGGGCAGTAGGGTGTGTGGTCTGCTTTTGACTTGATCCTCACTCACTTCTATGTCCCCTGCTAGCTCCACTCCCCTTTTGCCTCTGTTCCCCAGATGATCTCTGCCTAACTTTTGGGTTTTTTTCTTGTTTTGATGGTTGTTCCCCTCTGTCTTTGTTGGTTCTTTCACTCCTATATTCATTTTTTGGCGATATTTTACTCTTGGTTGGAGAGGATTTTCATGACAAAACAGCATACTGGTGCCCTAGTTACTCTTCCATCTTCACATGGAGAAATTCTTGCAAATCTTTCTGTAAAATTATAGGAGTAAAATTTTATCTTGTGAAGGTACCAAAAAGGATTCATATAAAAACATGAATCATGAAAGTTATTAAATTGTTTATCTGTATATTATTACTTCCCTTCTTTTGCATAATTTTTTTTCATTTTTAGGATGTTTTTACTAGTAGTATCACACTGTAATTAATTAAAATGATACCTTGTTTCATTGAATAAAAATAATGGGAAACACTAGTCGCCTTAGAAACTGCGGAAGTTAGATGATTGTGAATATATTGTTTACCTGTTCATCTGTTTAGTGATATTGCACATGCTAACAAGGAATATGATTTGAGATTATTACTTTTAATTAAAACACACTTAAATGATACTTCGTTTTTACTAAGTGTGACTTTGACCTTTTAAAAGACACATCTTTTCTCTTTCTTACTCCTGAAGGACAATTTTTATTTGCAAACACTTAAATTCACTTATCTATTTCAGGTTTCTAAAATGTGTTTTTTTCTTTCTTCTAGCAGATTTAAAAATACAGACTTAGACTCCCATGCATGAGTATATACCCATAAGACACACACACACACACACACACACACACACACAATGATTTTTTTCTCTTGTGATGATTGTTTTTTTTTTATTTTCTACAAATTCTGAAATTATTACTTTAAGTCAAGTTTTAATTACTCTATTCTAGGTTGCACCACAGTTGGTAATTGATCTCTTGCACTACCATATTAATCTGGATGTTAATCATCTCATCCACAGCATGTTTGTTCTTCATTCTCGCTGAAGATACAAATGGATACAACTGGGTTATCTCTGACCATTCATAGATCAAATGATAATGAAACCACTTGAAATTCTCAGCAGTTACTTCAAATCAAGAAAATAAAAAGAAAACAATGAAAATAAAATATTTATAATCATATTTATAAAAATATTTAAGAAGTTTGTTTTGTTTTAGTAAGCATAGTAAGCATTTCTTGATTGAATAAATGACTAGTTCTAAAATAGGCGTGGATGAATTTATATAATTAAATAGAATTCAAATAGCATCCTGAGCTAATATGTTCTTTTATAATTT